>NW_024719873.1:0-42058 GCF_018991925.1 Homarus americanus | reverse complement strand
CTCTGATTGCTTCTTGAGGCCTTACAATGTTAATGCCTCTCCACAGTGCCATGGCCCGTGTTGACCCAATGACTCAAAAACATTCCTGTCACAACTTAACAACTTAGCCCCCTCGATCAAATTCACTGTGGAATTAGAGCAAGACTGTAAATTGCCATTCCTAGACTGTCTGATACACAGAATAGGTAACACTTTTAAGTTCAGTATTTATAGAAAACCAACTAATGTGTGTTCATACGTTCATTATTATTCTGCCCACCATAATAAAGTCAAACAGTCAGTATTTTCAACAATGTTTTTACGTGCTTTGAGAATTTGCAGTCCGGAATTCATTGATGAGGAATACAAATATATATATAATATTGGCTCAAACCTTAAATACCCTAGATCTTTCATAGACAAATGCCTAAACATTACTAAGAAAATTTTTTATAGAACTGATCCCAAGCCCACCCATGACCATAAGAATATCTTAATATTACCATTTCACAAAAATTTATCACACATTCCTTCACAACTAAAAACCTGGAACGTCAATGTGGCATTTAAAAACTCATGCACTGTTAAACAAATGTTAATCAAGAACTCCCCCAACAACACAATTGGTTGCATTTATAAAGTTCCTTGCAAGGAATGTAATATGTTTTACTTAGGCCAGACAGGTAAAGATCTTGTAACTAGAATTAAACAACACAAATACAGTGTTAGGACAGGCCAGGAATCCAATGCTCTGTTTGTTCATTTGAGGGATAACAAGCATTGCATTGACTGGGATAATGCCTCCTCAATATTACCTTGTAATTCAATTGATAGTAGGAACATCATAGAATCTAGTCTTATTAAACATACCGAAGCATTCAACATGAATTTGAGTAATGGCATGTACAAACTGGACAATTTTGTAATTAAGAAGATTTGTAACCAGGTGAGAAGGTCGGGTCACCTTACCATCTGACCTGACCACCAACCGTTGTGTGCTATTTAAAGATTAGTAGGGTCATTACCTAATACCTGACCATTGTGGACCTGGTCTCACCCTCCTCTGTATATATACACCTTGGTTTGTATTTCTCTTTAGTCTGTACTCACCCCTGAAGATGTGAATTACACGAAAGCGCTTGGGAACTTCGTGTTTTCTTCTTTCCTTGTGGTTATCAGCATATACTTAGATCACGCGCACCTACAGTGATTTACTTGCAAGACAAAGAAACGAAAGTCGATAACACAAAAAAATAGTTAAATTAAATTAAGATAAAGATGACAAAATACAGATATAGATAAAATAAGAGTAAACAATGGTAAAAGAAAACGTGAAAATTGAAATAAAACAATGAAATAGTAAACAGAGAATAAACAACAAACATAAAAACAAAACACACAGGATTAAAAAAAAACAATGAAAAAATCACGAAAATAAAATATAAGACAATGACTCGGTTGTACAATGGGAATATAAGTGGTAACAAAACAAACATACAGTGCAAAATAAACAAACACTTGACAATCAAAACAAACATACACTGATAAAGAAACAAACACACATGGGAAAACAAACAAACACTCGATAATCAAAACAAACACAATAGTACATAACATCGACAAAAGACAGAAAGAGGAGAGAGGAAGACTTACCGCAGAGACAAACTTGCGGCATGAAACGAGACCTACATCCTTGACCACCGAAGGGTCAAGACGTACCTGGCGCTCCTCTCGGAGCAGCCAGGTCAACTGTTAAGTTGGCCCATACCAACCCCTTCCCCTGAACCCTCCTCCCCACCGGAATATCAACAAGTTCTCGCCAGAAGTTACAATTTCATTGAGGAAAGGAATGGAACCAGTGTTAAACAGAGGTGAACAGTGGTGAACAGTGCTTAAGTCAGTGAGAACAACTCAACAGTAACAGTCGTACCCAAGTTAACCTTCACACAGTGAGGTCCCAGTGATAATTGCCCGTGAGACCCAACAACAACCATCGATGTGTTAATCCGTCTACGATAGGAAGGCCTGGGACCAAACCTCACTCATATAATACCATCTGTGAAGGAATTACTACACCACGTGAGGCCCCCTCATAACACCATCTGTGAGGGAATTACTACACCACGTGAGGCCCCCTCATAACACCATCTGTGAGGGAATTACTACACCACGTCAGGTCCCTCATAACACCATCTGTGAGGGAATTACTACACCACGTCAGGTCCCTAATAACACCATCTGTGAGGGAATTACTACACCACGTGAGGACCCTCATAACACTATCTGTGAGGTAATTACACCACGTGAGGTCCCCCATAACACCATCTGTGAGGGAATTACTACACCACGTGGTCCCTCATAACACCATCTGCGAGGGAATTACTACACCACGTCAGGTCCCTCATAACACCATCTGAGGGAACTACTACATCACATGAGGTCCCTCCTAACACCATCTGGGAGGGAGTTACTACACTACGTGTTTGCTGTTCAACACGTACAATCCTACATTAATCTGTATGTTCACTGTATGTTCCTTCACCTTTCTCTAATGAAGGCTTTTGTTAAACCACCAATGTATGTAATAAGTCATTTATGTCCAATGTATATTTTCAGCCTTCGGGCTGCAGAACTTTTTCAATAAACCGTTAATTATTATTATCATTATTATTATTATTATTATTATTATTATTATTATTATTATTATTATTATTACATATTATTATCAGCAGAGAGACAAAGACAGACGAAGCCAATTAACAGGTGATGATCTGGCCTGTCTCTAATTTAAGCATTATGGGTGACCTGTGACTACCTGCTGGGGACCTGTGACACCGTGGAGGAGTCCTGACGTAAAAGAAAGCACTACATATGGGGAGGCGTTCTGGACAACTTGAGGGTAGACGAAGTAAAGAGGGATTTATGACGTGAAGAGGGAGCCTTTGACGACATGTGAGGGGAGGGGATTGTGACGTGAGGAGGAGCCTTGACGACATGTGAGGGGACGAGGATGGGACGTGATGAGGGAGCCTTGACGACATGTGAGGGAGGGAATTGGACGTGAGGAGAGGAGCCTTGACATTCGAGGGGGGGGGAAAGTGAAGAGGGAAGCCTTAACGACATGTGAGGGGATTGTGACGTGAAGAGGAGAGCCTTGACGACATGTGAGGGGGATTGTGACGGAAGAAGGAGCCTTGACATGTGAGGGGGATTGTGACATGAAGAAGGGAGTCTTGACGACATGTGAGGGGGATTGGAGGTGAAGAGGGAGCCTTGACGACATATGAGGGGGGGATTGTGACGTGAAGACGGGAGCCTTGACGACATGTAAGGTGGTGCATTGTGAAGTGAAGAGGGGGATTGTGTCGTAAGAGGAAGATTTATGACACAATGAGGTGAGTCATGACACAAAGAGGTGAGACATGATACAAAGAGGTGAGTCATGATACAAAGAGGTGAGACATGATACAAAGAGGTGAGTCATGATACAAAGAGGTGACTCATGATACAAAAGGTGAGTCATGATACAAAGAGGTGAGTCATGATACAAAGAGGGAGAGTTATGACAACGTGAGACATTTTATTTTATCACAACATAAGACCTGGTAGGTTGTACACTTATGAGTTGGATAAAATTACAGTTCCTCTATTCATAAGATGGATAATAAAATTTCTTAACTTGTTAGTTGGGTCAAGGGATAATGGCTCCATTTATAATATGGATAAAGTAATAATTCCTCTCCTTATAAACTATAGACTGACAATGCCCCACTTATAAGTTAGAGTGAAAAGTCTCCATTTTAAGCTCTTTAAAGGAAAATTCTTTCTTCCATATTGAACTGGTTGATATTTCACCTATAGGGGACTTCAACTGTGGTGACATCGATTGGGGAATGAAATTACACCAAATGACCTTTAACCAGCTACTCTTTTTGTAGACACTGGCAATTTTTAGTCCAACATGTTAAAGCTCCGACTAACTACAGACAAGAACAAACACACAAACAGCTGGACCTCATCATAACTAACGAGGGTATGGTGCCTAAATTAGAACATCTAGCACCATTTGCAAAACCCAATATGTGACTTTGTTCTTCAGATGTAACTGTTTTGGTTAATGATAAGATCAGGCCAAGGTTCAAATATTACAGTGGTGATTATGACAAGCTGAGGGAGGAGATGAGGGTATTCACTGGCCTGACACACTGAAAAGCAAGAATGCGGATACTACTACCCTGAACATCATAATCAGCAAAGTGAACTATTTTATTGAATGATATAATTATACCCAAGACCAAAAACACTGGCTCAGGCAATACAAGGAGACCGTTACCCAAAGGCGATTGACAAGTTCAGATGAAATCTCATATATTCAAAAGATGGGTCGAGACAAACGATGAGCAGAGTAGAAGGATTTATGCCGGTAAAGGAACAAAGGAAAGTCAAAGTGTAGAGGTTAAAAAGAGTTTCAGAGATTGCAAGTGAGGTCAAGTCATACCGTAAGGCTTTCTACCATTACTAAAAGTCGAAATTAATAACACGTGGCGTATCAGATCTGAGACTTGAATATGATAGTTACGCAGACTCAGATCAGGAAAAGGGGGAGGTGTTAAACAAATTATTTTCTCAGTGTCACAAGAGAGGATAAGAACAACTCCCAGCATTTCAAGTTTGATACAGCACTGGTGCACATTCTCAGAAGAGAGTATTAGAAACAAATTGTCAAAGCTGAATGTTCGTGAAAACCTGGGCCCTGACAGCCTGCATTCCAAAGTGCTAAGAAGAGTTGTATAACGACCTCTGAGCCCTTAAAAATTTGTTCTGGCAGATGCATGGACGAGCAAAAGATCCCAGCGACTGAAAATGGCATAGGTGAATCCTAAATTCAAACAGGAGATCGCCACTTCACAAATAATATAATTATAAGTCAATGAGCTGTCCAGCATAACGTATAAAGTACTAGAGGAGCACTACAGCCTACGAGATGCCATAACAGAACATCTACTACGAAGCAACCTAACCTTTAAAAGGAATGCCAGCACGGTTTATGCTGAACGCTCCTGCTTAACACAATTACTTAAGGTGCTGGATGTGACCCAGATCCTGAAGCGTGGTGATAATATCCACATTATATATTATCTGGACACTGCCATGGCTTTCGACAGTGTACCCCATGAAAGGATGAAAATTAATTTGGAAGGGTACAGGATTCGGGGAGGTCATAGAGGGATCGGAGATTCTTTCTTCGTGACTGCAAGCAGTGTGTGTGGTGATTAATGGTACGAAATCTTCGCGCGTACCTGTAACAAACGGGTTCCACAGGGCAGTGTACTGGACCTCGTTATTATTTGTTTGTTTCAAACGACATGGCAGAAGCTATACATTCCTCCCCAAGTGTTCGCGGACGATGCCAGTTATTCAGGAAATTAAGAACCAAACGAATTATAAAGAGCTAGAGAAAGATATCTGACAGCTTTAGGAGTGGTCAAAGGAATGTTCCTTCTTTAGTAATGCAAGCTTTTGTTAAACGACCCACCCACCCCATGTTTTGTATGTAATAAGTTATTTTGTCCGATCTGTATTTTCATTCTTTTCGCTGAACTTTTCAACAGACCATTAATTATTATATAATTATTAATACATATTATAGTAGTAGTAATAGTAGTAGTAGTAGTAGTAGTATCACACACACACACACACACACACACACACACACACACACACACACACACACACACACACACACACACACACACACACACGAAAGAGAACAATCGGCTGTTATTTGTACAGATATATACTGTATAAACGAGTATATTACCTCTGCGTCTCCTATTATCAGTCCACACCTGACGTAAACGACCTATTAATTCCTCAACACCTTCATTTTTCTTCTGTACATCTTATTTCTATTAACATCATCTTAACCTTGGAAGAGAGAGAGAGAGAGAGAGAGAGAGAGAGAGGAGAGAGAGAGAGAGAGAGAGAGAGAGAGAGAGAGAGAGAGAGAGAGAGAGAAAAAGAATAAGACGGCAACAGGTAAATGATAATAATAATAAAGACAATAGCAAATAATATCAGATAATCATTCTCGCTATGACGTCATGCCAAAAATAAAAGTCAAACAAACAGTGATGGTGCCTTTGTCCCTCCCTCCGCCCCCCCCTCTCGACCCTCTTCTCCTCCGCCCCCCCCTCATCCCCACCAGCATGATACAATAGTAATGAAAAGGACTATTTTGGGGAAGGTTCCTATTGATCTGTTTTTCCTTTGATTGTTCAATGTTTTAAATTTGTTTAAAGTTCTGTTCACATTCCTTCAACACCTGTGGGTCATATATGTTATTAGTGTACACCTGGGAAGCCTGCCAGGATAACAATACTAAATGATAGAAAAACGTCGTAACATTAAGAAAACTTACTTGCATATAGATGTTAAAAGTCCTCAACACCCTTTATATACATGAGCCCTCAGTAGATGCCAGATAATATTAAAATTTTCAATGGAATCTGTCTATAGCTTACAGTATTCCTGAGGTGTGTTGTGTGTCAGAGTGAAACCTGTGACGAAGACTTGTTCATTGACGGATACACGGTACTATACCTCTCCCTTCACTCCTACAAGACTAAGGACTACTGAGGAGAAAAAACCCTTTCAATATCATTCTCACTATGACATTATCCCATCACATACAGAGAAGAAAAAATAAATCATAAAAAAATATCTATAATTCTGCTCTACTCATGTAACCAATTATGGATTCAAAGCCAAGACACCGCTGCCACCACTGTCTTAGGTAGGGGGTGACGCGGGGTGGGGGAAGGCTCCCAGCAGCTCATTGTAAACAGAAAATATTCCTAGCATAACCTCACTCATATATTACACACTGACACACACACGCACACGCCACGGAATCGTCAACCAAAACAATTACATGCCGGGTCCCTCTCCTCGATTCTGGCTACTCACAGTTCCCTTTCCCTCCCCCTCCATCCTTTAGAAAGACAGGAGGGGTAGGAGGAGGGGAGGAGAGGAGGAGTTTCTGAGTCTCGGACATTTGTATTCCTGATGGGCTTCTATTGTCTAGACATCCTGATTGTCCAGAGTGACTTTCAATATCTACATACAATTATTACTCCTCTCCACCGCTGTGAACCGATACCTGGGACCTAGATTCTCAAAGGAACGTACGGTTGAAATTTTTACCCGTAGAAGTGAGCATCGCATCTGACTCTCTCACTTAACCTGAGACCTAAGGACACACTGTTAAAATTGGACTGTGACCTTACCTGAAAGATCAGTGATCTTTTACAAGGACAGGTACAAGACAGTGTTTTAACCTATGAATATTTTTGCAACTCCAGGTACAGATTACCCGCCTGCTGCAGGCCTGACTCCAAGTACTGCCGCCAGGGGGATATTTAGGTCGGGAAATTCTCGCGAAAATAAAAAGGGGAGGCGATGTATACATATTCAGACGAGGCTTTGATTAAGGCTGTTTGATAAAGGAGAGTGGTTTACTTTGTTATTGTTTGTGTTGTCTGATGTTTGTTATGTTTCCCTTGTTTGTGAACTGTGTGGTGGGGAGCTGTTGGTGTGTGCCAGGTATGTGAGTAAGTGTGTATTGGTGCGTATGTGTTTGTGTAAGTTTATGTTTGCTAATTCTATTGCATGCGTCGGTGTGTGTGTGTGTGTGTGTGTGTGTGTGTGTGTGTGTGTGTGTGTGTGTTCTATCATTCTACAGCAAAACATTCCTGACATAGGCCGAAATTGTCTCCATTTTTTATCCTCACCCAACCAATCAACTCCTTATCGTGAAGGAAATTACATCGTTATTGTTTTGCCAACATTACAAAGTCAACCTGTTCTGTTCTTCCCAGAGAGGTGTGTAGAGTAGGTTGTAGACTATCTAAATAAGTAAGCTCTGGTGGCACGTAATTGTGTGTGTGTGTGTGTGTGTGTGTGTGTGTGGATACATTTCGAAGATTCCCATCAGATTAACAGTCCTTTTGATAATGTGAGAGACGATTGAAATTTGACCTGTTGGGCACAATTATCCTTCTACGCGCGCGCACACACACACACACACACACACACACACACACACACACACACACACACACACACACACACACACACACACATCCCAGCAGAGGCAAATGGTTGCACGTTAGACTCGGTCTCGTGGAAGAACACAGTAAAGTTCTCACCTTGTACACTAATCATTACACACTTAACAATAGACTGAGTACACTATCGGGTGCGCATGTCCATGATGGAACAATTCTTGGGTGGACCAACATCCTGTCGAGGTGGTGAAGTAACCTAAACTCAGAAGACCAACGTCTGTCTAGCCACCGTGAACCATAGCAGGAATAGGTTAACTCGAGGAAATATACATAAACATATTCTTGACCTTGTGCACGTCTCAGGTCGGCTAAGGTCATCTAGGATATGCTTATATGACTTAATATAGACAGGTTACGTCGTCAGATGTGTCAGTCCTTTGTGACCCAACATTTGTTGCTCAGAACCAGGGGGGTGACTTAATGACATGCGTTGATAGTAATCTCGCAAGTAAAGTTGACCTTAGGTTGGCCTGTGTTTACCTCTAACCATCTAGTAATTATGTCCGCGGCGTCACCATATACATTACGCAGCTTTTGTATGTTCTCTTAACAATCTAATGTGACAAGAGTTGTATTATTACCATCTGTCTTTTCTTTCTTTACTTCCTGTTTGTTAATGCTTCTCGTCATCCCTAGTTGCCAATTCAACGCTTTTTTTTCAACATACTCAGGAACAGCCATAAGATACACTTCCTTGCAATATTCTAACCCTCGCCGTAGGCTGTGTAAGAACAACGTCACATAAAATTACTAAAGAACTATAACTCATACGAGACGAAAGGCGATTAAGTGGTTCGAAACGTCCAAAATTTAATATTTGTTACAGGAATACTAAAACCAGGGCCTCTACATGCAAGGCACTGGAGACTGTTCGCCAGGCGTAAGTCCTTACAAGGTTCTGTCAATGAGGAGTAAAGGGGTCACACATGGACGCCTTTCAGCGTTCTAATAAGGTACGTGGTAACAAAACAAGATTTATGTTGCGTGACCGCTTCTAGTATGTCAATTCAGGTGGCTCGACCTTTAGTAGGAAGTCCTGGAAATCTGGGTGCCGGGGTCACCTTAAATACGCTACCCATCTCAAAACTTAAGTGTCCAAATGATTGAGTGTAAATTCTCTTTTTAAGAAGGTTTCAGGCTTCAAGTCTGTCCAAACGAGAGTGAAAATTGTACAAAGGAACACAGGGTGAGACATACGGTGATACATGTGGCAGACAAGATGAGGCCCAGTATGTCTCTCTGAGTCACCTCGATTATTATGTTGGCCAGATGCGGCACACTAATTATGTCAATGTAAGGAAGAATGCCAGAGTAGCTTATGTCAACTGTTATTAACTACATCGTTTTAAGTCATGTTTCAGGGAAAAAATTATATATATATATATATATATATATATATATATATATATATATATATATATATATATATATATATATATATACACACAACAGTTCCCAGGCGGAAGGTAACAGGCCCGACCAGCCCTTGCGGGGTGAGGGAGGCCCACACTCACTAGTCGCCGCCACAGACCTCACCACTCTAAGTTAATTAAAGGAGCTCCACTACATTCTCATATTATTAAAAATTCAGTGTAAATAAAACAAAAAATCCTCTGAGCACCTCAACATTAATTTCCGGAAATAGTACTTAGCAGCATTCCAATGTAGATACGGGAATGCTGAGGAATGTGTGGGGAGGCTGGCAACTTGGTATCCCACGGATTAACCCGGCTAGTTGCATTCACAAACACTGTATTAATTTGCTTCTATTAATCCTTGCGTTCATTTGTTTTCATGCAGGGTGTTAGGAGAGCGAGGGAGGGGGGAGGAGGAGGAGATGATGGTGTGTGTGTGTGTGTGTGTGTGTGTTGAACTCTGACCTAGAAGAAATGAGAAATGCAGAGAGACCGGGTAGGTGTAGCATTAGTAAATATGACAAATTTTTGTGACAAGAGGTACCGGTATGGCCAGCATAAGGACAGAACCAGACAATGTGATGTAGTCGTGGCTGTTAGAGGTGCTGTAGCCATACTGAAACACTCAACATGTAAACGTTGTGATAAATCTTTAAATCATACACTTGAACATTATATTATTGAATGTGACACTGTCAAAGACTTCAGGCCACCTGGCTTATTGTATCATGAACCATGTAATTACTAAATTGAATCAGGAGTGCTTGAGGACATTCTTGCAGTCTATCAAATTTTGGTAGCCCACACTGATTAGCCCTCAAATAGAATATGAATTATTATATGAACCATTGTCCTACGTTGCAGTGAACAGTGATATCACCCACATGAATATGAACTATACTATTAATGAATCTGATCTATATGTTTGTGTATGAACCTTTGTCCTGCGTGGCAGTGAGAAGTGATAGCACCCTCGTGGAAGACCTGACTGAATTACCCAGAATAGGCAAACTGTACTAAGCTTTGCCTAAATTTGTTAATCGTTAAGACGTGGGGGCTCGTTAGAGCCAAGCTCTCACTTCGTCGCCCAAAACGGCGAAGGCAGCAAGCCTCCAGAAGAGGTTTTAACACTAAGCATCTGGAGGATCCAGCGGCAGCACATGCTTTCAGAGAGCAGCGCGACAGGGCAGATAAACAACCCGACGACAACAACCCAAATCCCAGTGCCAAATGGGATATTCTCGACACTGTCAAGACAAAACCTGTAGAGAGACCTCGGCCAGATCGAAAGAATACACCAGGATTGATTTGATGAAAATGACGGCAATGAATATACTTGTCGATGATAAACGTGCTGCTTTAACTAACTGGCAGAGCAACCTTCAGTCGGACCAAAGTTGATACATTCCACAAGAAGAAAGCAGCGGCCCAGCAGGAACTACGTAACCTAAGCACGACTGGTTTAAAAATAAATCATAAACACAAAAATTTGCAGATCAAGACAAGATGTGTGAAATTTTCAATTCCACTAAAACACTTTTGGGCCAATCACTCGTGGCGCAGCCTCCGCTCACCCTACGGTAACTCCATAATTAAACACGATGAAGGCCTCTTCAGCGCTGGAAAGACACTACCATTCACTGATGTGGATGTCTTGACTACCCAGCAGGTCCTCAGCATGATATTTCCTCAGTGTCCTCCATCCCTGGATGAAGTAGCTACTGCCAACAAATTGATGGAAAATAAAATAGCGTCAGGGACTCAGCCCAGCCGAGGTGTGTAGCAGGAGGACCTCTAGCCATCTCCACTCTCTTTGGAGAATATATGGGAAAACGAGAAACCTCCCAAGCTTTAAAGACGCCTGCATCGTCAATATTTATACAAACAAGGGAGACCGGTCAAACAGTGGCAGCTACCGCGAGATCTCGCTGCTGTCCGTAACTGGCAAGATTATCGCCCGAGTCCTTCTAAACAGACTTCTTCCTGGGTGAAACTTTCTCCAAGAATCATATTGTGGCTTTAGACCATCACGTGGCACCACTGACATGATTTTGCTGCCCGTCAGATGCAAGAAAAGTGCACAGAACAGCGTCGTGACCTGTACGTCTTCATCGACCTAACCAAGGCCTTCGACTCGGTCAACAGGAAGCCTCTGGTGACCCTCAACCGTTTGGCTGCCACAAAATTCATCGCCATTGTGAGGCACTCCACGATGGCATGAACGGCAGTGGCCCTGCAATGGGACCCGGCCTGAGTTCTTCCCCATCAAGCGGTGGTTAAACAAGGATGTGTCTGACACCAACTCTCTTTTCTATTTTATTGGGTGCCTTCCTTACTCGTGCCAGCGTTAATTGAGCCGGCGGGTGGACATCGAGTACTGGATGAAGGGTCTTTCAACATAGGACGACTCAGGCAGGAACTAAGGTGTCGGCAGCTTCCATTACTGGCTTCAGTATACTCACCCTTGTCGCTCACCTAAAGATCCTGAACACCTACACAGATGCGTATGCACACTTCGGCATTGGGGTGAATGTGAGTAAGACTCAGATTCTCTTTCAGCCTGCCCTGGTTAAGCCTCTATCCATCCAGTTTAACGGTTACCCTCTCTAATGTTACCCTTTAGGTATTCCCACCTGTCCACCACCGGAACATCAATTAAGGATTCAGCATCGGATCAGATGTGCATCTCAAGCCTTTGGCAGACTCGAAATTGTGTCCTCAGCTGTAGGAAGCTGAAATTATATGCAAAGTTACACTATATCGAGCAGTAGTCCACTGCAGGACATGGGTCACATACATGAGGCACCTCAAGGTACATGAAAATTTCACCAATGTAGTCTACGTTCCATCCTCTGAGTTCGCTGGGAAGATAAGAGAATAAATGCCAGTATTCTTGCTGACACCAACTGTAGAAGCATCGAGGCTACCATTATCCATGAGCAACTACGCTAAACTGGCCATGTTGCCCTCATGGACGACAGTACACTGCCAAAAGCAGCTACCTTACAGTCACCTAACAGAATAATAAACTAAAGCTGGCGGGCAACTGAAAAGGTATAAGGATAGTCTTAAGACAAACCTGGAAAGGTTCCAAATCGACCCCTCACATGGGAGATTCCTCCACACCGTAATGCTTGGAGGAGCACTACACAAGAAGGTGTCAATACTTTCGAGTTAGCCTGACTGCATAACAGGGCAGACAAGCGCCAACTCGGAAAGACGCTGCCGCCCCTCCCGCACTAGATGCGCCCCCCCACATGCAACATCTGTGACGAATCTGCCGGTCCTGCATCGGCCTCTTTGTAGTCACCTCAGAACTCACCAACCTAGGTGACATCTTAATAACTCACATCATTGTATCATAGCTAAATGATCGTCATACTCGATTCCAGTGACAGCAAAGTAGTAGTCGTAGGGTGTGTGTGTGTGTGTATCCTCGCCTCGCAAGCGAGCGGACCTGAGTTCGATCCCCGGGCAGGGTGAAACTATGGGCAAGTTCTTTACGCCATTGGCTCTGTCTACCCAGCAGTAATTGGGAACCTGGATGTTAATCGATTTGCGGATCGTATTCCGGGGAATGGTTAGCCAGTTCAGTTGGCGAGTGTCCAGTCTTCGGACTATTCGTGACACTGGGTCATGCAGCTCAATTCAGGTGGTTGTTGTGTTGACAGCTCACACCTTAACAAATTGACGCCTAGTAGGTCCTTGGGTCAGCCATCTCATTCGAGGAAAGAAGTGACAAAGTAAGGGTAGGGAGACGAAGTTAAAACACAATGGAATAGTGGCAGAAGGGAGGGTGGTGGGGAGGGGGAGGTGGTGGGGAGGGAGGTGGTGGGGAGGGAGGAGGTGAGGAGGGAGGAGTGGTGGGGAGGGAGGTGGGGGGAGGGAGGAGTGGGTGGGGAGGAGGAGTGGATGGGAAGAGGAGGCAGGGGGAAGGAGTGGTGGGGAGGAAGGAGGTGGGGAGGAGGGTGGGGAGGAAGGAGTGGCAGGAGGAGAGGATGGCAGGGAAGGATTGAGGGAGGAGGGCAGGGAAGGAGTGATAGGGAGGGAAGGATTGACAGGGGAAGAGTGGTGGGAAGGAAGGAGGCAGGGAGGAAGGTGGTGGGAAGGAAGGAGGGGCAGGGGGAAGGAGTGGTGGGGAGGAAGGAGGAGGCAGGGGGGAAGGGTGGTGGGGGGAGGGGAGGTGGGGGAGGGGGTGGTGGGAGGAGGAGAGGGTGGGGGAAGGAGGTGGTGGGGGAGGAAGGAGGTGGCAGGGAGGAGAGGAGGCAGGGGGGAAGGAGTGGTGGGAGGAAGGAGGGTAGGAGGTGGCAGGGAGGAAGAGTGGCAGGGAGGAGGATGAAGGGGGAGGATTGACAGGGAGGAAGGAGTGACAGGAAGGATGAAGGAAGGGGAAGGAGGACAGGAAGGAGTGGTGGGAGGAAGGAGAGGCAGGGAGGAAGGAGGGTGGGGAGGAAGGAGAGGCAGGGGGGGGAAGGAGTGGGAAGGAGTGGGGAGGAAGGAGAGGCAGGGGAGGAAGGAGGGGGAAGGAAGGAGGCAGGGGGAAGGAGGAAGGAAGGAAGAGGCAGGGGGAAGGAGAGGCAGGGGGGAAGGGTGGGGAGGAAAGAGAGGGAGGGGGAAGGAGGGGAGGAAGGAGTGGCAGGGGGAAGGAGGACAGGGGAGAAATGATGGTACAGGAGGAAAGAGTGGCAGAGAGGAAGGAGTGGTAGGGGAGGACGGAGGACAGGGAGAAGGTGTGGCAGGGGAGGAGTGACAGGGAGGAAGGTGTGGGCAGGGAGGAAGGAGGGCAGGGAGGAAGGAGGTGGGGGGACGGAGGACAGGGAGGGAAGGTGGGGAGGGGAGAAGGAGTGGCAGGGAGGAAGGAGGGCAGGGGAAGGAGTGGCAGGGGAGGAGGCAGGGGGAAGGAGTGGGAGGAAGAAGTGACAGGGAGAAATATGGTACAGGAGGAAAGAGGCAGGGAGGACGGAGGACAGAGGAAGGTGGGCAGGGAGGAAGGAGGACAGGGAGGAAAGAGGTAGAGAGAGGAAGGAGGGTAGGGAGACGAGTGACAGGAGGAAGGGAGGGCAGGAGGACGGAGGACAGGGAGGAAGGTGGCAGGAGGACGGAGACAGGGAGGAAGGGGGTAGGGTGAGGACAGGGAGAAGGGTGGTAGGGAGAAAGAGGGCAGAGAGGAAGGAGTGAGGGGAGGACGGAGGACAGGGAGGAAGGAGGACAGGGAGGAAAGAGGGCAGAGAGGAAGGTGGGAGACGGAGGACAGGGAGGAAGGAGTGGCAGGAGGACGGAGTGACAGGAGGAAGGTGGGCAGGGAGGAAAGAGGGCAGAGAGGAAGGAGTGGCAGGAGGAAGGAGACAGGAGGAAAGTAGGAGGACGGGAGGACAGGGAGGAAGGTGTGGCAGGGAGGAGGAAACACGTTGCCTGTCTTGTGTGTGTTACACTGACCGCCTCAACTCAGTATTGTGTTATAAGTAAAGTGATGTTTTCTTCGTTTGCTAAGGGATTTATCTTCTTGACCAGAAAATAATGAAAGTGTGTGTGTGTGTGTGTGTGTGTGTGTGTGTGTGTGTGTGTGTGTGTGTGTGTGTTTGTTTGTTTGTTTGTTTGTTTGTTGTGTGTGTGTGTGTGTGTGTGTGTGTGTGTGTGTATGTTTGTTTGTTTGTTTGTTTGTTTGTGTGTGTGTGTGTGTGTGTGTGTGTGTGTGTGTGTGTGTGTGTGTGTGTATGTTTGTTTGTTTGTTTGTTTGTTTGTTTGTGTGTGTGTGTGTGTGTGTGTGTGTGTGTGTGTGTGTGTGTGTGTGTGTGTGTGTGTGTGTGTGTTGTTAGACTGCACTCTGAACGAGAATATTAGTTAAAATCAATCCCTAATGGTTCAGATTTAAGACTAATGAGCTCCTGTGCAAAAAAAAATTGTAAAAAATAACAATTTTGATACAAAATCGCAGATCCTACTCCAAAAACATGCTGCAGTTCTTGTTATGGTTCATTACAATCTTCAAAGTCAAGTCTGATTAAAATCGGTCTAGCGATGGCAGTTATCGTGCTAATGAACTGTAAAGTGCTCTCTACTAGTGTTACTAACCTGGAGTCATATCTGAATAACCCAAAAAAACAGATGTGGTAAGTACACAAGAGGTAGAGGGAAGGTAGGTAAGGGAGGCGATGTTTTAGACACATTAGTCAATAAGCAGATGAGGCAGGTTGATATCCACAAAGAGGCAGAGTAAGAGTAAAATAATACGGGTTATTACATATAGATAACACCAGTAAGAGCAGTCAAGTTTACCCGGCATTTCTTCCCATATGGAACTCACACCAGACGCTTTATGGTATACAAGCAATGAGGTTTTAACTCCAACACACACTGGCACGCTAAGAGAACTTACGCCAGCCTAACGTCCCTTCTCTTCTGCAGTGGCGCTCTGTTTATAGTACAAACAATAGACAAACAAGCGAGGAAGAAGAAACACCGAGTACAGGGAGAGTGTGAGGTTGGCGGAGTGACAAGCACAAATATAAACACAATAGAAACAATACAGTGGACATGTGGGTAAATGTACACGCTGATAGATGGTGTTTAGTAAACTGACGTCCCATCACCTCACTATATCGTTTTTCCCACTGCCAGAGAATTTAGGAAGAGAAGAGGAGGAGTTGTGAGAGAGCTGCCTACTAGTATACTTACCTACCTGACGAAGTATCGTATTTGTGTGTGTTTGTGCACAGTTATCTCTTCTTTATATATATATATATATATATATATATATATATATATATATATATATATATATATATATATATATATATATATATATATATATTTATGCAAACTAAAATCAAACGAATAAAACTGATATACTCTTGTGTTTACAGTCGTGGGAAATCTAACTAAACCAAAACCCGACGCTGTGATTTCCGCGAGTCTGTAATTGGGGGGACTGCAAGAAACCTAAGACCTCGGCCTGTAATTGCCAGCTCTCACGGGGGCAGCAATTAACTCGACTATAAGCCAACTGTAGGTCAGGTCAGGTCACAAATAAATATGAATACTAGCATATTGTTGAAGTAGGTTACTGTGTACAACTGTGTTTATGAAGCATTAAAAAGGGGGTGAGATGTGTCATGCTGAGGCAACTAAGACCATCTCTTATTTACAGCCCTGGTATATATATATATATATATATATATATATATATATATATATATATATATATATATATATATCGAAATATAATTTCAATATACACACACACACACTCATTAACTCATTCACACACACACACACACACACACACACTTATAATATCGATCCTTATAATACCACCAAACATATAATATTCTTTATATATACAATCATCTAAAAACCATATACACCAACCAGTCACCCTAATTTATAACTTGAAAAGAAAATCCACGGTGGCTGGTCGAACAAAGAGAGGTCCAACACGTCCAACTAAGACCCTTAAATTCCTGTGTCCAGTGTTGTTTACTGATGTCCGTGAATTCTCCTCACTATTACAACATCTCGGTCTCCCTAATCGTATATATGTTATTCTTCACCTCAATAGCAACCAGGCTGGCTACTGTTCCTGAGATCGATTGTAGGACACACACACACACACACACACACACACACACAAAACACTCACACACACACACACACCACAACAACACCATCCATCAAGTGCATGACCGTCCGTGACCTTGTGCCTCTCCTACATGTTCGACGGTCCGTATCTCTCTTAACTACCAGTCCGTGAACGTTTTTTTCATCCTGCTGTTCCTCGTTCATCCCAATCCTCGGCGCACCCATTAACGCTGTCTAATGGTTATAACTGAGAGTTCGGGCCGTTCTCGATGATAGACTCGAGCCTTGGTGTCAGACCGCTGAAGAGACCACAAAACAACGAGCAATTGGTCCATATAGCCGAGTGAAGCTCCTACCACCCCGGCGATAATTGGGGATATCAACACACTCACACGGTAGCTGAACCTGCTGTCCTTGAGGTACCACAACCAACTACTCCTATTGCTACTAGTATTACTAACACTATTAATATTGCCACCACTACTACTACTATTACTACTATTATTATTATTAATATTAACATTACTATTACTACTTCCACTTTTATACTACTACTATTAATATTAATATTATTACTAAACGACTACTGAATCTCTATAAATCACCAATAATAATGCCACTACTTTCACCGCTAACAAAACAACCACAATGATCACCTTTACCTAAAGTAACACTATAACCACTACTATAACCACAAAACCAACAACACCATTAACACCATAAACAACCATTATCATCATCGCTACCAATAGCTCCATCATCACTACCGATAAGTATATAATACTCACTAATAATACCACCAACATCACCGCCAATGTTAAGGCCACATAAAAACATCATTACCACTAACATCGCCACCACCGGCAACAACATAACCACCATCACCAACATCATTACCACAACCACCAACTAATAACATCACCACTACCACCTCCAACATAACTGGTCAACATCATCAACTCGGTAAAGTTAAAACACTAACACCAGTAAACAGTGACTCTAATTCGTTTCTCGAATACAAGTAATTTTTTTCCACGTAGAGTTTGTTATTATTGTACATATGAGATCACACACACACACACACACACACACACACACACACACACACACACTATAAATATCACTTGAAGAAGGAAGGAGGAGGAAAAAGGAAAAAGAAGAAGAAGAAGAAGAAGAAGACACTGGATAGTGATATTAGTACTTGAAATATCGAACAGGTTTGACCTACAGGTGAGACAGGCTTATACAAGATATCATAAAATATAAACAAGTCTGGTTCTAATCCTACACATTTCGGATATAATGTGAATGTTTGTATTACATTAACAACATTCTCCTCACTTGTGGGAGACCTCGCACATCAACAAGTAAGGATAATGTTGCTGATGTATACAAACATTTACACGGTCTCCATGAAAATATCTAAGACAGTGTTTTATACATTCTATTTTGACGGCTAATCTCCATCAAAGTACTGTGACGTCACGTACGGTATATCCCTCCATCAAAGTACTGTGACGTCACGTACGGTATATCCTCCATCAAAGTACTGTGACGTCACGCACGGTATATCCCCCATCAAAGTACTGTGACGTCACGCACGGTATATCCTCCATCAAAGTACTGTGACGTCACGTACGGTATATCCTCCATCAAAGTACTGTGACGTCACGCACGGTATATCCCTCCATCAAAGTACTGTGACGTCACGTACGGTATATCCCTCCATCAAAGTACTGTGACGTCACGCACGGTATATCTCCATCAAAGTACTGTGACGTCACGCACGGTATACCATCAAAGTACTGTGACGTCACGTACGGTATATTCCTCCATCAAAATACTGTGACGTCACGCACGGTATATCCCTCCATCAAAGTACTGTGACGTCACGTACGGTATATCCCTCCATCAGTACTGTGACGTCACGCACGGTATATCCCTCCATCAAAGTACTGTGACGTCACGCACGGTATCCCTCCATCAAAGTACTGTGACGTCACGTACGGTATATCCCTCCATCAAAGTACTGTGACGTCACGCACGGTATATCCCTCCATCAAAGTACTGTGACGTCACGTACGTCCATCAAAAGTACTGTGACGTCACGTACGGTATATCCCTCTCCATCAAAGTACTGTGACGTCACGCACGGTATATCCCTCCATCAAAGTACTGTGACGTCACGCACGGTATATCCCTTCCATCAAAGTACTGTGACGTCACGTACGGTATATCCCTCCATCAAAGTACTGTGACGTCACGCACGGTATATCCCTCCATCAAAGTACTGTGACGTCACGTACGGTATATCCCTCCATCAAAGTACTGTGACGTCACGCACGGTATTCCATCAAAGACGTCACGCACGGTATATCCTCTCCATCAAAGGTACGACGTACGTACGGTATATCCCTCCATCGTGCTATCGACGTCACGCACGGTATATCTCCATCAAATTGTGACGTCACGCACGGTATATCCTCTCCATCAAAGTACTGTGACGTCACGTACGGATATTCCTCCATCAGTACTGTGACGTCACGCACGGTATATCCCTCCATCAAAGTACTGTGACGTCACGCACGGTATATCCCTCCATCAAAGTACTGTGACGTCACGTACGGTATATCCTCCATCAAAGTACTGTGACGTCACGTACGGTATATCCTCCATCAAAGTACTGTGACGTCACGCACGGTATATCCTCTCCATCAAAGTACTGTGACGTCACGTACGGTATATCCCTCCATCAAAGTACTGTGATGAAGAATGAGATGAATTTTCTGATGAATTAATGAACATATACGGAAAATAGGATGTCATGTTAAGAATATTATGTGATTTCAACGCCCAAACTGAGAAACAAAGAATTTAATACATGTGTTGGGGGAACTTGGTGCGTGTGAGAGAGAAATGAGGGTACTTATCTTGTTGAAACTGTAAAAGGAGGTATATACTTGTGTCGTTGACTTTGTAAAAAGACGAATTCATTTATCTTGAATTCATTCTTTAGAAAGAAAACTAGTGGAAAAAATAGATGGGAAAGTGAGAACTGAAATAAAAATTAAAGTGAGATTGTTTGTTGTAAATCAGACCACAAATACACAGTAGTTGTGGGTGTATCGCTATCAACACCCGCAGCGATAATACATGAGTCCTGGTAATATAAAAGTGAATATCGCGCCTCAACGATGTAATACCTGTGATACAAAAAACACTTTCGAATGATTTAGAGTGTAAGGACGAATTCACTGCAACTTGGAGTTGAATTAAGTAATAGATTTGACGTATTAACCCTTTCGATGTGATTCCAGAGCCTATGCGGTAAAATTTTCACCACACTTTTCATCTTATTGCCAGATAAAGTCATCCTGTTCGATCAGAGACATGTGAGAGGCAGCCACACCCACAAATTATCTTCTAGGCCTGCCCTCTAGGTCGAGGGCAGACGCATTCAAGCATCCCTGCTGCGGTCTGAGTTCCCGGAAATTGAGGAGCAATTGTGGTTGTCTTGTGAAGAGGAAGATGATGATCATTGATATGCCTATAGTAGTGATAGCGATGTGGTAGAATTTGATGAAGATGAACTGTAAAGTGATGGGAGTGATAGCGAGTCAGCTGATACACGTGGTGACCGGCCTGGGCCTATTCCAGCAGAAGAGAACAGAGTGGCTTGTCGTGGATTTGGAATGAAAGATTCTCACACTTCGTAATCTGTCATTCAATGAGTGAATTCCGGGACAGAAGCAGGCTTAGGCATTACTGATGAATTCACATGACTGACTATTTCCAGTTATCGTTTGGAAATAAGTTGATAGATTATATTGGACACAAACAATCAAACAAATATTTCGTCAAACGCTGGAAAAAGTGGTACTGCGTGAGAGGCGCCATGAAAAAGTGAAAAAATACTGACACTGGAGACACCAGTTTATTGTTGGTCTCATGCTACTGGTGCCTCTCACCAAGAAACATACTATAATATCACACGGTGCATTAAGACACAGATAATCATGACTAGAAAAATTTAAGTTATTATTAAGTTTTCTGCATTTCGCGACAACACTTCCTGAGCATGAGAGACTGTAGAAAATACCCAACGTATTTTCTGTCCTGAGGAAGAATTCACAGATATGTTTCCTCCCTTCGAAGATGGCCATTGACGATTCATTGATCCATTTCAAAGATCGTCTTGTATTCAAGCTATATATCCCCAGTAAAATACATTGATTGAGGATAAAAATATTTATTCTTTGTGATTCTGACACAGATGTTGTGCTTTCAAGTGATTGCCTACACTGTTAAAAAATCTTGTAAAATTACAGAAAATTCACTGGTAATATTGGAAGTTATTGGAACAACTTGTCCCTGAATACGAATTCGCAACTTTCGATTTACAGCAGGTACCTACTTTGCTGCTAGGTGAACAGGGACAAGGGGACTAGGAAGAGTGTCAAACTTCTGCCGGCCGGGAATCGAACCCGTGACATCTTGCTTGCGAGGCAAGAGCGGTACCACTCAACCAGCGACCCCATGTGGTGATGATGTGACGTTCTTTGAAATAATGTAAACAAACACGGACATACGACGACCGTGAAGCACAAACAACCGCCAACCGCATATTCAGTCAATACGTGTAGAAATAACAGCATTAACATGCAATTTTGAATGTTCTTTGCATCATGAAGTGTATATAGTATGATAAAATGTCAGTTTATATTGATAATTAAACAAATTGAAACAGAGAAAGAGAGTGTCTGAAATATTTTACAGAACAAGAAAAAGTAATTCAAATTACTAAGTTTTCCTGGTCGGAAATACAGAAGAAACATGTAAAAATACTGAATTTCTAACAGTGTATATACTGGTGCCCACACAAACAGTGCCAAAAATAACTGTTGAAGAAGGCCATATACTCTTTACCGATTGGTATACGAGCCCTGAGTTGTTTAAATACTTGAATATAAGAACTTGTAGAACTGTGAGAGCCTCGAGGAAGTAAATTCCAAAAACTCGATAAACAAGAGTGAATGCAAGACCGTATATTTAAATGAGATCAGATGTCAGAAAAGGCAAGACAAACGTGATGTAGAGTTGTGGGTAAACAAATTCGGCAAGAAGGGAGGGAGGGTGGGAAGTGGAGGTTAAGAGTCTGAGATTATCTTTCCACACCGAAATCTTTTTGTCCACAACTGTACATATTTTTTCAACTATGCAGACAGGAAGGGGGCTGGGCAGTGGTAAAAGTAAATCATACAACTAGTGAAAAAAAAGTAACCGGAGGCGATATTGGATTACAACATCAACATGCGACTTGTCGTCCAGTCAGATATGCAAATTGGTGGTGTTGAATTTGTAGAAAAATCAGTAAATGGTAAAATATATATTTTTTTGCCATCTTGTTGATGTAGCTGTAAGTGTTTTTCCGTACAAAGTAGAAACTGGCGTGTGTGAGTATATGCGTGTTGGAAATGCTTGTGTGCATGTATATGTGCGTATATGCGAGTGAGTCAGTGTGTGTTTATGTACAGTATGTGATGAAATGAGACATATACAGGGGCAAATCAGGAATATCGAAAAGAGGATCCAGAAGTTGTGGCAGGGGAACATGGTGAGCGCAGCAACCCAACTGGGGGAGGGTGGGGTTGAAATCTAACCAATACCATGTGCATTTTGAGGTCATTTTGAGGCCATGCGCACTTGATATTAGGAAATACAAGTTAATAATAAATACATTCTACTATACAAAAATGCCTGAGTACAATACTGCATTAAAGAAAAAGTATTGGGATTTTTTTTGGTGAAAGGAGGTCGAACCCCCAGACCCCCGATCCAAAATTGATCATTATGTCTGAGCAGTGCAGCCTACCGCGCCGCGCCCAACCTAAGTATTTGTGGATGAGTGTGCGTGTGTGTATATATATATATATATATATATATATATATATATATATATATATATATATATATATATATATATATATATATATATATATATTTTTTTTTTAACAAAGAAGTATAGGAGAATCTCGGAAACTACTTTACCGATCTGTAGTGATGATGGATGGTGTTATATGTAGTGATGATGGATGGTGTTGTGTGTGGGTGTTGTGTGGTGGTGTTGGTGTGTGTGGTGTTATTGTATGATGATGGATGGTGTTATATGTAGTGATGATGGATGGTTTATGTGTGATGATGGTTTGTTATATGTAGTGATGATGAATGGTGTTTTGTAGTGATGATGGATGGTGTTATATGTGTGATGATGGGTGTGGTGGTGGGGTGTGGTGTGTTTGGGTGTTTGGTGGGTGGGTGGTGTGGGGTGGTGGTGTGGTGGTGTGTGGTGGTAGTGATGGTAGTGATGGTGGTGTATATGTAGTGATGATGGATGGTGTTATATGTAGTGATGATGGATGGTGCTATATGTAGTGATGATGGATGTTATATGTAGTGATGATGGATGTTGTTATATGTAGTGATGATGGATGGTGTATATGTAATGATGATGGATGGTGTTATATGTAGTGATGATGGATGATGTTATATGTAGTGATGATGGATGTTGTTATATGTAGTGATGATGAATGGTGTTATATGTAGTGATGATGGATGGTGTTATATGTAGTGATGATGGTGACGGTGGTAGTGACAGTGGTAGTGGTGGTGATGGTGATAGCGGCATGTTTGTGGTGATATTGGTGGCGGTAGAGACTGGTGGATAGTAGTGGTAATGATGTTGGTGGTAATGATGGTGGTAGTAGTGGTGGTAGTGATGATGGTGGTAGTAGTGATGGTAGTGATGGTGGTGCTATATGTAATGTGATGATGGATGGTGTTATATGTAGTGATGATGGATGGTGTTATATGTAGTGATGATGGATGTTGTTATATGTAGTGATGATGGGTGGTGTTATATGTAGTGATGATGGATGGTGTTACATGTAGTGATGATGGATGGTGTTATATGTAGTGATGATGGATTATGTTATATGTAGTGATGATGGGTGGTGTTATATGTAGTGATGATTAGACAATAAAATAATAACAGTTTAATGCAAGAAAATATACTTTGCTGTACCGTTGTAGTGAAAAACATGATGGAACTTACATACACCGTTAATGAACTATTGATGGAACAAGAAGTTTTGGGGACTGAACAGTGAGACAATGTGGAGCCTCCGGAAGTGGCGTCACCGTGGCCTAGCGCAGGCCGCCCAGAGGGCAGCGATTCTGCTAAATGGTATTATATATATATATATATATATATATATATATAAAAAGAGAGAGAGAGAGAGATATATTTGTATGCGTCTAAAACAAATATTGTGGTCAAATACTGTTACTTTTTACATGCATTTTCTGTTTTGCATCGTAACACAATTGAAAACCAAAATTCTATTTAATTTATTTCTCTTAAATTGTCAACTTTTCGTTCACTGTAGTGCAGCTGTTAAGTATGATCGTGCAAACGGTACAAAAGTATGAAACTTTGCATGTGAGTCAGGTAAGCCCCAGTGGTCAAAAAATAGCTGTAGCCTACCCATTCCAATATGACCGCCGCTCAAATATTATATGATGCATATCTTAGCTTTTAGACCACTAACGTGGGTGATCTTGGCATGTAAGGTCAATAAATCCAAATACCAATATCTGATAGACTTTTAATACCATAGGTACTATTTTCATTGAAAATCCAGGATACTTAGGATACTATAGAGATTACTTGTCTGCAATATATGACCACTTTTCTGTTGCTTCATTCATCGTGACCAGCTCCATGGAGCTTAAATAAACTATATACATTCTCTGGTAAATTTTAAACTGACTGTGAAAGTAATGCTATGCCTTGTTCCTCAATACACTTATCCATATGAATCTGGAAGGACCAGACAAACACAGAGCAAAACTAACTCGACAAAAGATCACATTGCAGTTGTTTTGTAAAAGCTTTGAATCTTGAAATAATGTTTCTGTATATAGTTCATTCGATTGATAAGGGTAAGCAACTTCCTGGTGTATGTCCAGTGTCTTCTAGATAGCCCAGTGGTTTGTCCTTGATCACATATATTATGCTAGATGGTTATCAGTGCAAATAGTGACATTGGTCAATCTACGTATAAGCCATGCTGAGATTTTGACGAATTTGTGAATAACTTTGTCGTTCAAAAGTCAGCAAACACATTCTCTGCTATGGCAATTGACCGGAGGACCTTGAAAGATGGATAGTTGCTGGGCCTGTGATATCACACATGATGTCTGAATATGAAGACCGTGCAAACAAGTCTACCAGACATCAGGGACAGTCCCCAAGCATCTAAAGGGCTTTGCTAAAGATGTTACACCATTGGTAGAAATAATAGAAGAGATGGGTAACCCATTTCTTGAAGATAGTGGCGACCTCTGCTCACTTCATACCAAATCTCTATAGATAAACAAACAGTATGTAAGGTATATTCAGCTGACAGGTGAACGAAATACTGTAGACTTGTCATTGACATAATTTCAAAACAATATTGGCAACATAAAAAAAAAAAAAAACAGCAAACAAAGGAAAACAACTGTAGGCACTTTTCAAAACAAAGTGTTACATATTTTCACGCTTGTACAGCACATTGCTTCCCAATCAAGAAAAAGGAGATCTGTGTGCCTTTTTTCCAGCATGAGAATCAAGCGTTTCCTCCTTCACCATCTGATATGGATCAGCTCTACCAAGATAAGAGTGAGACAGTTAACAGTCTTACAGATATATGTCATCCATCACAATATGCTTCAAGTGTCGATGGATAGATATTTGATAGATTATATTGTCTGAGGTTCATATAACTCCTTCTTACCATAGAGTCCCAGGTCCGTGTTACTCGGTCAGGAACGGCCATATTAATCCTGTCACAATGAGGTGACTCTGTTTGACATTACTTAATAGATTCGTGCAGTTAAGACATACAGACAGATAGATTTACATTTAGAAAGATGGAAATGAAGATGAAGATTCAGAAAGATAAATAAACAGAAGGACATATGGACAGGTAGATATAGTGAGGACTCTAGGACCTGTGGTTACAGAAACAAACTGCCCTCTCTAATTTGAGAATAATTGTCATTATCGTTGGAGAATCTCATGGAGGAATGAAAATCCAGTTTTGACATCATGGAAGACTTATTTAAAACATCAATATATTTGTATCATTAACATGAGCATCATCCTGCAGAGCAACTAAAATAAATAACTTCAAAACTACAGAAATTTATTCCATTATATAGTTATAATAAGGAAGCGGCCAGCAGTGGAGGACGCGTAATGACTTGTTTCTTGAAATTCGATGGTCATTTCACTTTAACAGCATTACTGCCGGTAAATTATGACTAAAACATGATAATTTCCTGTTTCTTGTGAAAGTTGATCTCTTAAATTGCGGACACGTAGCAGATGAACTCAAATTAGATATGTTTTGGATTTCAAAGAGTGGCTTACGGACCAAATTGGAATGTTTTAGTGGAAAATTTGTGGAGAGAAAGGATAGATACAGAAATATAAATCACAGTCATGGTTGTAGTTCAATACAGCCCGTGTCTCTCAGTGTAGTAAACTGTGTGCCAGAATTTTGTATCTGTGTCATCAAGATTTTACTCGGTCGATCACCTACTTAAGACCATGACTCAGTTAGAGAGTTTAATCACTGTCTTTCCTCCTCACATGAAGATCATATTGTTAGGGATGATAATAAACATTTTAAAAGAGGAGTATCTTGCAAAAACGGAATTGAAAAGGAAATAAGTATCTTCTGAGGTAGAATTTCGCAGTTTTAGAAGAGGAGAATCAGTCATCGTGAAGGTCGGTGAGCGTGACCTGCTAATTACTCTTTATCGTCGAGTTATTCTCAGATCTTCAGACACTCCACTTGGAACTAGCTCCCGTAAAGCCACACAGGAGGGCAGCGATGAGTCCACACCGAGACACAGTATCGGCTTGAGGAATGAGCTAACTAAACTCCACAGTCGATTTTCCTACATCCTCTATAGGAGGGTGTGATGGGTCACATTATCACAATCCAGTTAGGACAATAGAAACATCTTTTGGGTATTATTGGCAAGTCTTCTCGTCGACAAAGAGGAATTGGAAACCGAAGATTAAAAAAAAATTCAGAGACTCAACAGGAGACGACTCGTGCCGAGAGGTATGCTAGACAATTTCCAAAAAGTGAGCGACGGTCGGACGGTACTTGAACATAAGAGTGTCATTTTGACCAGAAATTTATGGTTAGGTTTATCTTGACAGGATTATAGTACTTTATCTAGAATGTATGCTTCTGGACCCCCAAATTAATACGACAACAACAAATTGTATACTAAATCAAGGCCGGATATATACAGTCACTGCATATGATCATGACCTGAGTCTTCAGATTCCTTTGTTACCAATTTGAGAAAAATATACGTGGCATTGATAAAGTTTATAATCTTCCTGCTGATAAAACTTGATGAGAATCAGATAACGTTGTTTTGCTGCTTGACACACGCGGATACTTCAACATCCAGTACTTACAGTTGACCAAAGTTAATTAAATTAGGTTCAGTACAAAGAGCATGATGCCTTTTATTCGTTGGTTCAAAAACATTAATTTGAATAACAAGTTAGAAGATGTAAAGTGAATTGCTGATAAAATTCCCTGTTGGTGAAAATTGCTGATATTAAAACGCATATGGAGAAAAGTTTATTTTCGTGCCGAACAAGATTTGTGAATGACCCAACATGGTTCTTCAGGTAGACTATAAGAGGAATTATGACCATCTGTTGACAAAATTATATACATATATCTGTTAACATCAACCCTTTTATGTACGCTGCAAATTTTACCGTCCGACAGAAGGATGAATATACGGTACAACATAGATAAATATGTATAGTTAGGCAGAGAAAATAGGTAAAAGTCATGTATATATATAACAGGTATAAAGAGGAATATATAGTTAAGCTGATAAGTATGGATGGTTAAGAGACAAAACGACAGATATAAATGAGAGGTAGATAGATAAATATGCCTGGATATATGCAGCAAGACTGACATATATATTGCTATATAATAATATGGTAGATGTTTTACTAACAGCAGATTAGACTGTGCTGTTAGGTAATACTTAGAATGCCTATTACTCAATAGCAAAATAAATTTCTCTCTCTCTCTCTCTCTCTCTCTCTCTCTCTCTCTCTCTCTCTCAGACACACTATATTCAAATAATTTATACTCTTTTTAGTACAATTTCCTCTCATACTGAAGTTTGAGATTACTATTCACAATTTTCTCAGTACTTAATCCAGGCAATCTACCGTGACCGCCTGTGTTCTTCTCTAAAGTAATAACAAGTGTGTGTGTGTGTGTGTGTGTGTGTGTGTGTGTGTGTGTGTGTGTGTGTGTGTGTGTGTGTAGCTCAATGAAAAATACTCAAAATATTTTTCAACTTTTACATAACCATACCTACGTGTAAAGCTTTTAATAAACCTTATTAGGAAAACATTGTATCCTTAGTCTGTAAACTTTATTCATTGAGTTACATTAACCGAGTTGAATTTCTCGGTTTTGCTCAAGTGGAGGGATGATAGCACACGACCATCCCCTATTCCAGGCCAGCCACACCTCCCTACCAAATTCCAACTATATCTTCCAAAAGTGGATATGCATTAGAATACACACACACACAGAATGCTTTATATATATATATATATATATATTATATATATATATATATATATATATATATATATATATATATATATATATATATATATATATATATATATAACACGCAGACTTTGAACATAGAATCAACGACCTCTTATGGTACCTCGTGTTTCATACCAGCTGGATTCGGTAAAATGCTACTGACACCACATACGCAGCACGGGCAGTTCCTAATGAGGTTCACGGCGCCATCCATTCACCCATCCACATCCATCCATTCACCCACACACACACACTCATTCACCAACACACACACACACTCATCTACTCACCTACCCAAACCAACACCCTCCCATCTATATCTACCTCCCAAGCACCCATGCTTACCCACTCACGCAACTACACCCACGCACCCAAGTCCACCCACTTACGTATCCACACCTGACGTCCACACACCCACATCCATCCCTCACGCACCTACATTCACCCACCTAGCACCGACATCTACCTACTCACGTACCCACACCCACGAACCCACATCCACCCACGCACGCAGGTGTTAAACGCCTATGCTCCTCAGATCAGCTTCACCACAGATCTCCCAGACTTCGTAACCCACTAGACACAAAGATTAGGTAACCTCACCACTAACACCAATGGTAGGTGACTTATCTTACTACAATGCGCATATGAATATGCTCAAATCATTGGTGATAGTGAGCCAACACACATTTAAGGCGGGGCTCTAGAAAAGTGAATTGGCTAATTAATCATACACAACCCATAGCTCTGATGCAGTCACTGATCTTATGTCTGAGCACAACTCAATCCAAGCTAGTATGCATGTAGCCAATGCCACCCCACTTAACAGACGTAGACAGAGCAAGTGCATGACTGGTACAATGAATACAAGCCTGACAATTACTAAAGTCTCTATGACGATCTTTTGCCTTGACTTCCGCATTTTCACCAATAATGCCTCCACCAAAAAGAGAAGGAACGTGGTCAGCATAATTGAAGCAGACCACAGCAGTGTAACAAACACCCTCAAGTGTTCAAACTGCTCCAAGCTTCCCCTCGCAGTCTGGAGACATAAACACAATCAGTGGCAAAAACAGTAGACACGTCTCCATCCAAACCCGCTGCAAAAATCGAATGAGTTAATAACAAAGTGGATTCATGTCTCTAGACACGACATATTACAATCTAGGACTGAACTCCTGATGCGAAGTCTGTAGAGAGAAGTAATCTCATACTACATTCTGGGCAAACAGCACGATGAGTGTGATGTTCCATATACTGAGTGGGAGCTTGACGCCCCCTCGCCAGAGGTAAGTCTACTGCCCCCGGTGAGGACGGAGTCACCTACAATATCGTTAGACTACTTTTATGTATGGCGTAATGCTCAGTAATGCATTGCGTTATGCATAGATCAATATTTATGCTCGTTACCTTCACCTTTTGTATGTAAATATTTTGCATAATTATTCGTGAGCAAAACTGGTCTTGATACCTAAAAATTGTCCTAAAATGTATGTATGTATGTTTAACTATTTTGCAATTTAATATAGGAGTTGTTTTATATTCGTGCTGTTACTTGTAGACCCCCGGGTGTATGGGGTTTAGTCAGTCATTGCTGGGCATTGAAGTGAGAGGACGTAATATTGGTTTAGTTGAGTATTACATATTCAGTGCGCTCGATTATTATTTATTGTGTGTAAAGTGCAATCAATTGTCGTGTTGTGAGATGGTTTATGGTTTATATACTGTGCACATACTAGTTGTTTATTAAGGATGGAAAACTAGTGCAGAATTTTTGTAATGAGTTATTGCCTACTATGTTTTGTCCTATGTTAAATATTTTCAAGGTCAGTGATCATATTTATTATTCATTCTCTTTGATTTAATTTATCCATTCATTATGTAACCTGCACATTTATTATGGTAAACTTTTGTTATTAAATTGTATTTAAATCTTTCGTGACGTGTATAATTCCAAACCTTCACTCCTGAACTGTTGTGATAAAGTAAGCGGCTGTGATTGAACCCATGACGCACAATTTCGTCCTTATTTGTGTGTATAACTTCGTATTTTAACATTGTTTGTCGTATTGAAGTTACATTAATTTTAAGTGATAATTATTAAGGACTAGGTTGTGCTGAGGTGCCAATTTGTTTGTTTTTGTTGTGCCATATGTGCCTCATTATTATATTCATCTTCAACGTAACTCAAGTTGCCGTTATGGCATAACACTACTTAAGACGTGTGCCGGGCAATCAATTAATGTCATTGTACAATATGAGTCATGCCGAAAGGCCAACTTCCCGCATTATTGACCAGCAGTATTATTGTACCAATACCAAAGCCAGGACAGCCTGTTGTCTTTCGTCTCATATTACTAGCCAGCTGCCTTTGCAAAATATTTGAGAGGATGGTTCTTGGCAGACTTTTATACAAGATCAGAGAACACATGTCCTCTAACATAAATGGCTTCACCCACGGTAAGAGTGTACATAATTGCATCACCACATTCCTGACCGTACATGGGGATGAAAGGCACAAATACACCACATTTCTGGACCTAAAGTTACATTTGGTATTGCCAATAGGCAACTTATATTGATATAGGATCGGCTGTTACACTGATAAGTGGTTACCTCACCAACAGAAGGGCTGCTGCACTGTTTCAGGGTTACAAAAGTGAAGTCAAAGATATGCATCTTGGCACTCCTCAAGGTGGAGTACTTAGTCCCAATTTGTTCAATGTTCTTATGAATGCACTATTAAAGGCAATCTCAGACAGCCACAGCAATATTACCGTTAGCTATGGTTATGATATTCTTATACATACTAAAACTCATCGTGAAATGCAAACCACCCTGAACCATGTACAGTCAGCCTGTGAGAACCTTGGTCTCATCATCTCCAATGAGAAACCTAAAGTATTTAACAAACAACCTGGTAACAACAAACGTGGACCATCAAATCTCAAGATAGGTAACAACACCATTGACTATGTCTCCTCCTTTAAATATCTCAGTGTCTTTATCCCCTGTACCACCTGCCATACAACAGCTAACCTGCCAATGTAATGGTAGGTAAACTCTTAAATGCATAGTAGGTACAACCCACATTATGGCCAATATCAGAATAGTCAAAACAATAGTCAAGCCAAAGTCAGCTTTACCTGGCACAGTAAGTAAAAGGTTGATTGGTGGATTTAGGCTGTATCATTGTCAGGATAAATATAAACAATCAGTGTAGAATTTCTATTCGTTATAGGCGTTTCGAATGTTCTTATATTTGCTTAAATAATGAAATATTTGATCTGAGATTCTTGTGGCAGTCCTCGTTCCTCGTTGTAGTTGAGTTGCCAATTCATTAACATAATTTCTTCGTTATTTAGCAAATATAAGAACATTCGAAACTTCTATGCTCTTAAATAACAATGAATAGTTTATTATAATAATTCTACCTTTGGATTGTTTAATATTTATCCTGACAGTGATACAGCCGAAAATAAATCCACCAATCACAATCACCTTTACATACAGCCTTACTTTACCAAGTATTGCCAGGTAAAATTGCGAGCACGAGACCCAGGGTGGAGTCGGTGATCTTTATTGACTGTACATAGGCTATATACGATCTATGATAGATTACCACGCACCAGTCATGGTCGTTCGTGACGGAAAGGGCAGAGGCAAGCTCGAAAAAAATAAAGCCCTTCGAATTACTTTCGACTGTTTCATGAGCACTAAAGTACTTAATATGAGGAATATCTAGGTATACCCAGTGTCAAAGATTGAATAATTGAAATCAACCTCATGATAGTACTGAGGTTCTGGTGATCCAGACAACATTGCTTCTAAGAAACTGCTAGGATATATGAGTCATGAAACTGGTAAATCTAAATGGATCCAAACTATAGTTACACAATGAGGATGTTTGACTAGATCACTAGACCATCTGTATAAAGCTGAGACACAGCAGCTCTTCCTGCCACCCTGGCTGACAGTTCCCATCGATATCACAACACCCACGTACCCGCCTATACGACTGACCACACATAATCTTTATCTCCAACACACTGCCAAAGTGAGAGCTCTTGAACACATACGTAACCTACAGATTGAAAATAACGTCATAGAGACCATCTAAACTGACGGCTCTCTTAACACTGTCTATGGGAGGCCTGGAAGTGCTGTCATTGTGACTCAGCCTAACGGTAATGTAATAGAGAAGGAGCTAAAATTAGTAACTGGGCAGCCACTCTACAAACTGAACTATTTGCCGCACTCACAACCGTGGAACTTGTTGAAGACACTGCCACTGACAGTCTCATCATCACTGACTCCTTATCCTCACTGCTTGCTCTTGATACCCCAAACTCAGACTGGTACTCACTTGTCTCACAAGCATATGTGTCATGTTGGCGGGGTATCAGAATCAATATGTTGTGACCTCTCACATCGGCATCAGTCAACATGATAGAGTTGATGCCTTAGCTAAACTCGCGTCCAGCAATGACAATGTTGAATACAATCTGGGACTGTCAGAACCTTAAAACTGTAATCAGAAAGAACTTATTGATGAATTTGAATCATATAGACAAGTGCAAACAAGCACTAGCCAACCTATTGTTCACCATGATGTATCAAGTAAAGCATGTATATGGAGCAAGTAACAAGATCACTAAATTACAAGATGTTGTAACCGCTAGGCTATAATGTTAGGATATACAGTAAGTACCTCTGGCAGTATGTTCCTCAGGCACACTCCAACACTACTGGTGTCTTCGACTGTGAAAAATAGAACCTTATAGGGATAGATCCAAGCACACTGTGTATGCAATGGCACAGCACTTTGTCTCCGATGTCAAGATAGCTGATATACAAAGGCTGTATCCACACTTCACATCTAGTACCTAATCAAAATTCAAAGTATCGACTTAAACAATGAACTGGAAATATTCTGTAACATTCAATGCCATAATATCAAAATCACTGGGTGCGATAAACACCTTTGTGGCCTCTACTCTGTAATCCTTTTTCGCTACCGCTCACAGGAGGAGTATGGGGTGCACTAGCTGCTGTACACAGCAAAAAAAATCAAATTCACGCAGCTATATCCACCCGCTCATGCACACACACACACACACACACACACACACACACACACACACACCCATTTGCGCACCCACTTCCATCCACTCGCAAACACACCCACCCACCACGTACCCACATCCACCCACAAACGCACCCACACCCACCCAATTAGGCACCCACATGTACCCACTCACGCAACCACACCCACCCACACACGCAACCATACCCACTAACTTACCCACCCACCACAACCTACTACCACACCCACCTCCACCCTCTCATGCACCCACACCCACCCACTCACGCACCCACAACCAACATTCCACCTTTTAATCAATTCACCAGGACTTCACTAACGCGAAAATATTCACAACATTGATAGGATCAGGAGAGAGAGAGAGAGAGAGAGAGAGAGAGAGAGAGAGAGAGAGAGAGAGAGAGGGAGAGAGAGAGAGAGAGAGAGAGAGAGAGAGAGAGAGAGAGAGAGAGAGAGAGAGAGAGAGAGATCCGCCTATTTGCTACCAGCTAGTAAAAAGAACAAGAAAACAAAATACACACGGGATATATTATATAATCCAACTCATCCCAGCTTCACACACACACACACACACACACACACACACACACACACACACACACACACACACACACACATATATATACAAATAACCCCCAAATTTCCTAATTACAAGATGCTTAGCCAATCTGGTTATTTACGCAAGATTGTAAAATTTGATTGAAAATAATACGTTTTCGCCACCTTAAAAAACAGAGAGAGAGAGAGAGAGGAGAGAGAAAAGACTTGGTGGATGGCGTTAACGAGTTGCTTTGGCTGAACCACATATTATAATGACCGAAAATGTGAAATCAGGAAACAGATACGCCTTATTTGCTTATTCCTGATGAATTACGCCTTCATCAGGCAATATTTCATTAAAATAACACATTTGAATAGTCAAACGAAAAAGAATTGTTAATTATGGCTGAATAAATTCCTGGTAACGATAACGTTTATTTTCACGCCGGGTTGCCTGCACGGTGGTGAGGGCAGGTGCCCACACGCCCGCGCGCGCGAGAAACCCTCCCCGTCCACAACCCCCTTCCACCCAACATACAGACACGCAGGCACGCCGGAACGCAGGCACGCATGTACGCACTGATACGCATGCAATATTTCACGCATGATACACGCGACACCCCTTTCTCTCATTTCCTACCTACCCTCTCGTACATATCGGCTACCTTTCTTATCTCCCTGTTTTACTCATCTCCTCTTGTCTCCTCCTCCCTAAACCTCTTACTCTCCTCCTCCACCATCCACACTACTCCTATATCCTTCAGTAGCTCTCTTTATTTTGCTTTCGGTTCAACCTTCCTTCACCTTTTATTTCTCCTCCCCTAAACTCTCCTGTACCTTAAACTACCCTTTCTTTCTCTCACTTCTCCGTACCTCCTGCTCGTCCCTCCCTCACCAGCCACACCCACATCCCTTCCTCCCTCCTTTCCGTCCCTCCCTCCCGTCCGACCCTCCCTTCCGTCTACATTTCTCCCTCTCGTCCATTCCTCCTTCTGTACCTTAAATGGATGTGGGGAGTATTCTGTGACTTTCGTATTGAATTTGTGTGAATTCCATCCTATCATGACTGTTTAGTAGACTGGCCAATGAGGCATGTAAGAAAGAAAATGTGGACAGTGACCTTGGCCTGTCCAATGCTGTACTAAAAACAATTAAGTCAGAATCATGAACTCTGATCTAGAAGAACTGAGATATGCAGAGAGACCTGGCAGTTGTAGCATTAGTAAATATGACAAATTTTGTGACAAGGGGTTACCGGTAGGGCCAGCATAAGGACAGAACCAGACAATGTGATGTAGTCGTGGCCAGAATTAGGCTAGGATACAGACACTTCTGGCAAGTTAGTAACGCTGTGCCCATACCGGAACACTCTGCATGTAAACTTTGTGATAAACCTTTAAAAGCATACACTTGAACACTCTATTATTGGATGTGACACTGTCAAAGATTTCAGGTCACCTGGCTTTTTGTATTATGAACTATGTAATTACTACATTGAATCAGGAGTACTTCAGGACATTCTTGCTGTTTATCCAAAATTTGCTAGCCCACACTGATTAGTCCTCAAATGAAAATGACTTCTACTCTATATGAACCACTGTCCTGCATGGCAGAGAACAGTGATATCACCCACATGACTCTGACCTATGTATACTATTAACGAATATGATCTACTTCTGTGTATGAACTTCTGTCCTGCGTGGCAGGACACCCTCAGTGTCAAGACCCTGACTGAATTACTCAGTATAGGCAAACTGTACTCTAAGTTTTGCCGATAAATTTGTTAACAGTAAACCCTCCATTCCTCTTCTCCGTCCAATCACCTCGCTCATTCTCCCTCCCCTCTTCCTCTCCATTTCTCCCTCCGTCCCTGCCTGTTTCTATCTTCTCCCTCCCGTCCTCCCTGTCTCCACCTTCTCGCTCCCTCCTTCCTCCCTCCCTCCAGGTATACCACTGATACACTGTAATATGTTCCAGCTATTAAGTCCATCGCCTGCCCCAAACCTCCAACACACAACTAGGGGATTCTGGGTACAGTCAGATGTCTCTCTAAGATGATGGATGGGTGGCTTGGCTGCTGTCCTGTCTGGATGTTGTGATGTGGATGTTACGGTGTGAATGATTCAATGTGGGGTGTGGATGTTGGAAGTGCGTATTGGGAGGTGGAAATTGTGGATAATAAGGGTGTATATTAGGATGTGGATATAGGGCGTGGATATAGCGATATAAAAATTGGAGATCGTAAATTGTAGATGCTGAAAGGTGTGTGTGTATGTGTGTGTGTGTGTGTGTGTGTGTGTGTGTGTGTTGTGTGTGTGTGTGTGTGTGTGTGTGTGTGTGTGTGTGTGTGTGAATCCTGAAGGTATGAGGTTATGACGGCAGCAACAAGAGGACCTGTACAACTCACAAAACAAAGTAGAAAAGCGATGGTGAAAAAGGTGAGGAAATGCGGAAGAAACAATAATTAAAAAAGTTTCACTAACCTTTGCTCTGGTCATCTTCATCTGTGGGAAAAAAAATTACCGTAAGGAAACAGAAAAAAATAAGATGGTAATTCTGTAAGATAAAATAAATTGAATGAATGGTGAAAAGTATGATACCAAACAGTGACACGGACACACAGACAAAAGCCAGATATATACACACACACACACACACACACACACACACACACACACACACACACACACACCCACACGGATGGGGAAGTAATTGTATTGTTTCCAAGGTTTATGAAGTAGTGTCTTCTCGATCATTATACATTTTCCACATATAATAAAAAGTGGGGACTTGGGCGCCTCCACCACCTCTGCACCGAAGTGGGTTTTAGGCATTCGGAGAACAGCAATGGTCGCTATTGTTCAGTGGGTGATGTTTTGGACTACTAACCTATAAGACGCGAGTTCGATACCGTGGCCATGAAGGGTTGATGAAGTGATTTTATTTTTAGCTATGATATGTGGTGAGCTGGTCTCTTTTGTTATGTTAAAACTTAAACATTGTTAACCCGCTCTTTTTAGTACAGGGGCGGGGATAAGGGGGCTCCAACACAACCAGTCATTTTGTCAAGACTAGTCTCCTGTAACTTATGACAGTCCATTCATCTTCTGTCATACCGGTGGCAATTCACTCCTGTGTCCACGACCGTCAGCCGTCAGTACCAACTCTTATAACAGTCATCTTCCTCGCAAGACAGTCAACACAAACCTTCCATGGTATTCAATTTCTAAATACAAACAAAAACAAAAAGTCAACAATGTGTTTAAGCAGAAAATCTGACATTGACATTAAACTTCAAGAAAAAACACCAATTATAAAGCCATCCTTCAGGGGCGGGCAGCACCCTCACTTTCTCGTTCTTTTATAGCTGGTAACACAGTGCTGAAGAACAACATAACTGGTTGTATAATCTAAATTATATTCTAAGATTATATGTCTCGACTCGCGCGAAGGTCACTACACTGCGACTCCAAGACCAAATTATATATAAAAATATATGTTAATGTATAATTTCCAGCCACTAGCGTCATATTTTTAACCCGTTAGTTAGTATAGCAAAATAATATAATAGAGAAGTAATGGTAGATATTGGTGCGTCGAGGATTGCTTCAAATTAATACATTAGACTCCAGTCGACGCAACTTCGACACCACAATGTACCAAGACAGAGCGAAACCCTATACTAAGCTGGGTTAGACAACTGGTCTGGCAACATTGGCATCCGAGATAGCTATGGATCTAAGCACGCATATACATGTACCCTCTCCTCCCACTCTCGAAATGCGTTTGTATTGTAGAGTGACTGTGTATGTTGTAGAGTGATTGTGTATGTTGCAGAGTGACCGTGTATGTTGTAGAATGACCGTGTATGTTGTAGAGTGACTGTGTGGATTGTAGAGTGACTGTCTGGATTTTAAAGCGAGAGTGTTGTTGTAGAGCGACTCTGAATTATAATGCCACTGTGTATGTTGAAGAGTGACCGTGTATTGTAGAGTGATCGTGTATGTTGTACAATGACCGTGTATGTTGTAGAGTGACCGTGTATGTTGTAGAGTGACCGTGTATGTTGTAGAGTGATTGTGTATGTTGTAGAATGACCGTGTATGTTGTAGAGTGACTGTGTATGTTGTAGAGTGACTGTGGATTATGGTGATTGTGTAGTTGTAGAGTGACCGTGTATGTAGAGTGATCGTGCATGTTGTACAATGACCGTGTATGTTGTAGAGTGACCGTGTATGTTGTAGAGTGATTGTGTATGTTGTAGAGTGATTGTGTGTTGTAGAATGACCGTGTATGTTGTAGAATGACTGCGTGGATTTTAGAGTGACTGTCTGGATTTTAGCGAGAGTGTATGTTGTAGAGCGACTCTGAATTATAATGCCACTGCGTATGTTGTAGAGTGACCGTGTATGTTGTAGAGTGATTGTGTATGTTGCAGAGTGACCGTGTATGTTGTAGAATGACCATGTATGTTGTAGAGTGACTGTGTATGTTGTAGAGTGACTATGGATTTAGAGTGACTGTCTGCATTTTAAAGCGAGAGTGTATGTTGTAGAGCGACTCTGAATTATAATGCCACTGTGTATGTTGTAGAGCGATCGTATGTTGTAGAATGACCGTGTATGTTGTAGAATGACCGTGTATGTTGCAGAATGACCGTGTATGTAGTAGAGTGATGTGAGTATTGTAGAGTGACCTAATGCGTGTGTGATGGGATGTGTTGTGTGCCTGTATAGAGAGTTGTGCGCTGGTTGTAAGTCTGTGAGGTTGTTGGTGTTGTTGTTTTGGTGTAAAAAGCCTTGTGTTGTGATGTATGAGTGAGTGTGGTGTATGAATGATGTGTTTAAGTATGTGGAGGTTGTGTGAATATGTATGTTGTGGGTGTTTGTGTCGGAGGAGGGAAGGGAGGAAGGAAGAGGGAGGAGGGAGGAGGGAAAAGGGAGGGAGGGAGGGAGGGAGGGAAAAGGAGGAGGAGGAGGGAGGAGGGTATCCTATACTGTGTGCTACCAGGGATTGGAGGAGGAGGTTATTTTTTTTTTTTGTCTGTTGATAGTTTGTTGTGTCATCACCTTGAAACCCTTCTTTTTATGCCACTATGTAATCATGATCTTACAACCAAGTGTAAATGTTGGTTGACTTAGGACTAATATCATTTTCCCAAGCTGGTGTTTGAGCGGATAATACGTATTTGCAGGTGTTTAGTATGTGTGTGTGTGTGTGACTAACGGCGAGTCATGATGGCAATCAAAACTTATAACAGACAGCCAACACAAATGAGCACACACACACACACACACACACACACACACACACACACACACACACAAATTGCTACACTAAGAAGCACAGTTTAGACAGTACGAAACAAAAAATAAAACGAGTCAGGGTTGCCTCAGGTCACAATCACTGCGTCAGAGACCGATACACTTACACCTGTGGAATCTAGAAACCAGCCTAGAGAACTGGGTGCACCTGGCAGCCCCCCATTCCTTCCCCGACAAAATAATTCATCATATTTCATTCTACCTATGGAGAAGCTGATATATTGGACGAAATTTAACAAGATAATGAAGGTAATTAAATTTTTGTACCCAATTTATTCACAAAAATGACAAGATGTGTCCTGGCAATATATAATGCAACATATTACGAAAGAATAGAAAATAAACAAATAAGATAAGAAAAATGCATTTAATACTACTATTTTTTTTAAACGTGGCCTCCGCCTCCAATAGCCACACCTCGCCACCATTTATTTACCTTAATATTAAATATCCTAATACATAAGAAGCTATCCTATCTGTGTTAAATTAGTGAGCTGCAGATCTATGCGGCATTCAGTGACTGTAGCCTCATAGTCAATATCTGCAGCAGTTGTCGGAGTAGGGCAGAAGCTCTCGTTCCTGAGGCAGAGCAAAGCCGACCGAAGGAGAAAGACAGTCGACATCTCATCCAGGCTGTAACATAACTTCTGGCTGCTGCTTCTGTTCGGAGATCAACTCCGCGAGTCTGGCGTAGAAACATCTTGCACTTGGGCCCATCCCACCAGAGGTTGTGAACACTAGAGGAGTGAAGCTGCCTTGATCAACGTTTTGAATTATCTCCCCATATGCCCTTCTTTGTCGTTCTCGTTCCTCCTATGTGCAGCATCGAGAGCTAGGTTACGGTGGCATACGGCGGGATCAAAAATCCTGATGTCGAAGAAAGCTCGCTGTCCCCGCGTCCAGAATCTCGAGCACTGACGTCCACGGCTTCGTTAGATGTGTTTGAAGTCCTGTGTTGGAAGATCTCGCCATCCAATGGAAGGAGGGTCGGTTCTACCATGACGTCCCGGCAGATTTCCTTCAACATATTTGCTGTGAGATCCCTTACCTCGTCATGCCTCATGCATATGAAGCCCCTTCTTGAGACCATGGCGTGATCGCCATCATAGAAGAACCACACACGCATTGGGAGGGCAAACCTTCTACTGGCCAACCGTACCTTAGAGCAATGGCATCTGTAAATGCTTGTTTATTAAGACTGAAACCATTTGCCCTTATCGGTAACGTAGTTAACCAGTTCGAGGCGCCCACCTCCGGCGCTATAGCTACTTTATTTTTCAAATTTTCTGGAACCTGCAGCAATAGTTGCTGCAACTTATCATTTTGGCAGTGCTGTCGATCTGTCGTAATGGACCTACGAATCTTATTTACTTCGCTGGTATCCACTTCCCTGTTGCATTCTGGGCTATTATGTGGTCCGTGAGGGCTGCCGTGAGCTTAAGTGAATTTTGATGTTCAGTGGCAGCAATCTCCACTGGATTAGTTAGTCCCATCCCTCCCAGTCTTGGTGGAAGTGCAAGAAGTGCTCTTTCTGCTGGGGTTAAGTCAGGGTGTTTCACTAGTTTGGGAATGAACTTGACACTGATAGCTTTTCCAGAGGGTGGAGGAGGTCCGATCTCAGGGATGGTATGCATCAGGTAGTTCCAGCGATGCTTGACTCCATGGGTGAATGCTGCAAAGGCCGCATGTGGCTCTGTGTTAGTCTCAGACAGAGCTTGGATTTCACTAACCCACTCATTCACTACTACTACTACTAATAATAATAATAATAATATATAATAATAATAATAATATAATAAACTTAAACATAATAAAAATTCTTTCAATTAAAGCGTAGTGAGGTGGTGAAATCATAAACACACGAGACTCCCTCTACAGGCTGTCATTCACGCTCTAACTGCCTTAACAGATGGGCTCCTGCAGTACTCTCCTTCTATAGCAAAACCCCATTATGTATCTGGTGTACTCCTGTCGCCTCATACAACACATCATCACCTATTAACAGTACCCTCCCCCAAAAAGAAAAAACCAAAACAGGTGGATGGAAATAAGAGAGGGTTTAGAATGGCATGATGCAGCAGAATCTGGAAATGAGGAAGATCAAGGAGGATGAGTTTTGACGAAATGAACCTTGAACAGAGTAGAGATAGATAGTTTGATAAGGAATGACGCATGTTGCAGCGGGTAATTAAATGACTGAAGTTTAGAGATCAAATTTTTCTGGTGTAGTGACACGGGCGTAGCGGGGAGGAGAAGACAACAACAG
>NW_024719872.1:0-7781 GCF_018991925.1 Homarus americanus | reverse complement strand
TGATCGAGTATAACAAAGTCCCCTGATCAAGTATAACTATGGCCCCTCATCGAGTTTAACAAAGGCCCCTGATCGAGTGTAACAAAGTCCCCTGGTCGAGTATAACAAAGGTCCCTCATCGAGTTTAACAAAGGCCCCTCATCGAGTTTAACAAAGGCCCTTCATCGAATATAACAAAGTCCCCTGGTCGAGTATAACTAACTCACCTGGTCGAGTATACCAAAGTCCCCTGATCGAGTATAACAAAGTCCCCTGATCGAGTATAACTATGGCCCCTGATCGAGCTTAACAAAGGCCCCTCATCTAGTGTAAGAAAGTCCCCTGGTCGAGTATAACAAAGGTCCCTCATCGAGTTTAACATAGGCCCCTCATCGAGTATAACAAAGTCACCTGGTCGAGTATAACAAACTCCCCTTGTCAAGTATAACAAAGAACCCTGGTTGAGTATAACAAAGTCCCCTGATCGAGTATAACAAAGAGCCCTGATCGAAAAGTAAAACAAAGGCCCTCATCGAGTATATCAAAGTCTCCCTGATCGAGTATAACAAAGTCCGCTGATCGAGTATAACAAAGTCCCCTGATCGAGCATAACAAAGTCCCCTGATCGAGGGCAACAAAGGCACCTGATTAAGTTTAACAAAGGCCCCTGATCGAGTATAGCAAAGTCCCCCGATCGATATAACAGTCCCTATATCGAGCTTCTAACAAAAGGCCCTTGATCGAGTATAACAAAGTCCCCAAGGAGTATAACAGCGTCTCTTATCTAGTTCAACAAAGGCCCCCTTCATCGAGTATAACAAAGTCCCCTAATCAAGTATAACAAAGTCCCCTGAATGAGTATAGCAACAAAACTGCAGAGACGAGAATAACAAAGTCCGCTGATCGAGTATAACAAAGTCCCCTGATTGAGTATAACAAAGGCCCTTCATCGAGTATAACAAAGTCCCCTGATCAAGTATAACAAAGGCCCCTGATCGAGTTTAACAAAGGCCCCTGATCGAGAGTAACAAAGTCCCCTGGTCGAGTATAATAAACTCCCCTGGTCGAGTATAACAAAGTCACCTGATCGAGCAAAACAAAGTTCCCTAATCGACTATAACAAAGCCCCCTGATCGAGTATAGCAAAGTCCCCTGATAGAGTATAACAAAGTCCCCTGATCGAGTATAACAAAGGCCACTCATCGAGTTTAACAAAGGCCCCTCATCGAGTATAACAAAGTCCCTTGGTCGAGTATAACAAAGGCCCCTCATCGAGTTTAACAAAGGCCCCTCATCGAGTATAACAAAGTCCCCTGGTCGAGTATAACAAACTTCCCTGGGCGAGTATATTAAAGAACCCTGGTCGAGTATAACAAAGTCCCCTGATGGAGTATAACAACGTCCCCTGATCGAGTATGACAAAGGCCCCTGATCGAGTTTAACAAAGGCCACTGATCGAGTATAACAAAGTCCCCTGGTCGAGTATAACAAAGGCCCCTCATCGAGTTTAACAAAGGCCCCTCATTGAGCATATCAAAGTCCCCTGGTCGAATATAACAAACTCACCTGGTCGAGTATACCAAAGTCCCCTGATCGAGTATAACAAAGTCCCCTGATCGAGTATAACAAAATCCGCTGATCGAGTATAACAAAGTCCCCTGATCGAGTATAACTATGGCCCCTGATCGAGTTTAACAAAGGCCCCTGATCGAGTGTAAGAAAGTCCCCTGGTCGAGCATAACAAAGGTCCCTCATCGAGTTTAACAAAGGCTCCTCATCGAGTATAACAAAGTCACCTGGTCGAGTATAACAAACTCCCCTGGTCAAGTATAACAAAGAACCCTGGTTGAGTATAACAAAATCCCCTGATCGAGTATAACAAAGGCCCCTGATCTTGTATAACAAAGGCCCCTCATCAAGTATAACAAAGTCTCCTGATCGAGTATAACAAAATCCGCTGATCGAGTATAACAAAGTCCCCTGATCGAGTATAACTATGGCCCCTGATCGACTTTAACAAAGGCCCCTGATCGAGATAGCAAAGTCCCCTGGTCGAGTATAACAAACTCCCCTGGTTGATTATGTAACAAAGTCCCCTTATCGAGTATACCCAAAGTCCTGATCGAAAGTATAACAAAGTCCCCGAACGATTATAACAAAGTCCCCTGATCGAGTATAACAAAGTTCTTCGATCGAGTATAACAAAGCCCCTGATCGAGTATAACAAAGTCTCCTGATAGAGTATAACAAAGTCCCCTGATCGAGTATAACAAAGGCACCTGATCGAGTTTAACAAAGGCCACTTATCGAGTATAACAGAGTCCCCTGGTCGAGTATAACAAAGGCCCCTCATCGAGTTTAACAAAAGACCCTCATCGAGTATAACAAAGTCCCCTGATCGAGCAAAACAAAGTTCCCTAATCGACTATAACAAAGCCCCCTGATCGAGTATAGCAAAGTCCCCTGATAGAGTATAACAAAGTCCCCTGATCGAGTATAACAAAGGCCCCTCATCGAGTTTAACAAAGGCCCCTCATTGAGTATAACAAATTCCCCTTGTCGAGTATAACAAGGCCCCTCATCGAGTTTAACAAAGGCCCCTCATCGAGTATAACAAAGTCCCCTGGTCGAGTATAACAAACTCCCCTGGTCGAGTATAACAAAGAACCCTGGTCTAGTATTACAAAGTCCCCTGATGGAGTATAACAAAGGCCCCTGATCGAGTATAACAAAGGCCCCTGATCGAGTATAACAACGTCCCCTGATCGAGTATAACAAAGTCCGCTGATCGAGTATAACAAAGTCCCCTGATCGAGTATTACAAAGTCCCCTGATCGAGTATGAAAAAGGACCCTGATCGAGTTTAACAAAGGCCACTGATCGAGTATAACAAAGTCCCATGGTCGAGTATAAGAAAGGCCCCTCATCGAGTTTAACAAAGGCCCCTCATTGAGCATAACAAAGTCCCCTGGTCGAGTATAACAAACTCACCTGGTCGAGTATACCAAAGTCCACTGATCGAGTATAACAAAGTCCCCTGGATCAAGTATAACAAAAGGCCCCGATCGAGTTTAACACCAAAGGCCCTGATCTATAACAACGTCCCCATCGCAGTATAACAAAGTCCCCTGGTCGAGTATAACAATCTCCCCGTGGTCGAGTATAACAAAGTCCCCTGATCGAGAATAAACAAAGTCCCCTGGATCGAGTATATAACAGCGCCCTCATCGAGTATAACAAAGTCCTCTGATCAAGTATAACAAAGTCCCCTGAACGAGTATAACAAAGTCCCCTGATCGAGAATAACAAAATCCCCTGATCGAGTATAACAAAGTCCCCTAGTCGAGTATAACAAAGGCCCCTCATCGAGTTTAACAAAGCCCCCTAATCGAGTATAACAAAGTCCCCTGATCGAGTATAAAAAAGTCCCTTGAACGATTAAAACAAAGGCCCCTGATCAAGTATAACAAAGCCCATGATCGTGTATAACAAAGCCCCCTCATCGACCATAACAAAGTCCCCTGATCAAGCATAACAAAGTCCCCTGAACGAGTATAACAAAGTCCCCTGATCGAGTATAACAAAGTCCCCTCACCGAGTATAACAAAGTTCCCTGATCGAGTATAACAAAGCCCCCTCATAGAGTATAACAATGTCTTCTGATCGAGTATAACAAAGGCCCCTCATCGAGTATAACAAAGTCCCCTGATCGAGTATAAAAAATTCCCTTGAACGATTAAAACAAAGGCCCCTCATCAAGTATAACAAAGCCCCCTCATCGTGTATAACAAAGCCCCCTCATCGAGCATAACAAAGTTCCCTGATCAAGTATAACAAAGGCCCCTCATCGAGTAAAACAAAGTCCGCTGATCGAGTATAACAAAGTCACCTGATCGAGCAAAACAAAGTTCCCTAATCGACAATAACAAAGCCCCCTGATCGAGTATAACAAAGTCCCCTGATCGAGTTTAACAAAGGCCCCTCATTGAGTATAACAAAGTCCTTTTGTCGAGTATAACAAAGGCCCCTCATCGAGTTTAACAAAGGCCCCTCATCGAGTATAACAAAGTCCCCTGGTCGAGTATAACAAACTGCCCTGGTCGAGTATAACAAAGAACCCTGGTCTAGTATTACAAAGTCCCCTGATGGAGTATAACAAAGTTCCTGATCGAGTATAACAATGGCCCCTCATCCAGTATAACAACGTCCCCTGATCGAGTATAACAAAGTCCGCTGATCGAGTATAACAAAGTCCCCTGATCGAGTATAACAAAGTCCCCTGATCGAGTATGACAAAGGCCCCTGATCGATCGAGTATAACAAAGCCCCCTGACTGAGTATATAAATGTCCGCTGATCGAGTATAACAAAGTCCCCTGATCGAAAGGCATAACAAAGTCCCCTGACGAATATGAGACAAAGGCCCCGATCGAGTTTTAACAAAGGCCACTGATCGAGTATAACAAAGTCCCCTGATCGAGTATAACAAAGGCCCCTCATCGAGTTTAACAAAGGCCCTCATTGAGCATAACAAAGTCCCCTGGTTGAGTATAACAAACTCACCTGGTCGAGTATACCAAAGTCCACTGATCGAGTATAACAAAGTCCCCTGATCGAGTATCACAAAGGCCCCTGATCGAGTTTAACAAAGGCCCCTGATCGAGTATAACAACGTCCCTCATCGAGTATAACAAAGTCCGCTGGTCGAGTATAACAAAGTCCCCTGATCGAGTATAACAAAGTCCCCTGATCCGAGTGTAACAAAGTCCGCTGATCGAGTATAACAAAGTCCCCTGATCGAGTATAACAAAGTCCCCTGATCGAGTATAACAAAGGCCCCTCATCGAGTTTAATAAAGGCCCCTCATTGAGTATAACAAAGTCCCCTGGTCGAGTATAACAAACTCACCTGGTCGAGTATAACAAAGTCCCTTGATTGAGTATAACAAAGTCCCCTGATCGAGTATAACAAAGGCCCCTGATCGAGTTTAACAAAGGCCCCTGATCGAGTATAACAAACTCCCCTGATCGGGTATAACAAAGTCCCCTGATAGAGTATAACAAAGTCCCGTGATCGAGTATAACTATGGTCCCTGATCGAGTTTAACAAAGGCCCCTGAACGAGTGTAACAAAGTCCCCTGGTCGAGTATAACAAAGGTCCCTCATAGAGTTTAACAAAGGCCCGTCATCGAGTATAACAAAGTCCCCTGGTCGAGTATAACAAACTCCCCTGGTCAAGTATAACAAAGAACCTTGGTTGAGTATAACAAAGTCCGCTGATCGAGTATAACAAAGTTCCCTGATCGAGTATAACAACGTCCCCTGATCGAGTATAGTCGTTCCTGATCGAGTATAACAAAACCGCTTGATCGTGCATAACAAGTCCCTGATCGAGTATAACAAAGTCCCCTGAATTGTGCATAACAAAGGCCCCTGATCAAGATTAACAAAGGCCCTGATCGAGTATAGCAAAGTCCCCGGTCGAGTATAAATAAAACCCCTTGGTCGATTGCGAGTAAGAAACTCCTATATAACAAAGTCCCTGATCGAAAGTACAACAGAGTCCTCCATATCAGTTCCAATAAAGGCCCTGATCGAGTATTAAAAGTCCCCTGGTCGAGTATAACAAAAGGCCCTTATCGAGTTTAACAAAAGGCCCTGATCGGAGTATAACAAAGTCCCCTGGTTTATAACATAGGTCCTCATCGAGTTTAACAAAGGCCCCTCATTGAGTATAACAAAGTCCCCTGGTCGAGTATAACAAACTTACCTGGTCGAGTATAACAAAGTCCCCTGATCGAGTATAACAAAGTCCCCTGATCGAGTTTAACAAAGGCCCCTGATCGAGTTTAACAAAGGCCCCTGATCGAGTATAACAAAGTCCCCTGGTCGAGTATAACAAACTCCCCTGATCGAGTATAACAAAGTCCCCTGACAGAGTATAACAAAGTCCCCTGATCGAGTATAACTATGGCCCCTGATCGAGTTTAACAAAGGCCCCTGATCGAGTGTAACAAATTCCCCTGGTCGAGTATAACAAATGTCCCTCATAGAGTTTAACAAAGGCCCGTCATCGAGTATAACAAAGTCCCCTGGTCGAGTATAACAAACTCCCCTTGTCAAGTATAACAAAGAACCCTGGTTAAGTATAACAAAGTCCCCTGATCGAGTATAACAAAGAGCCCTGATCGAGTAAAACAAAGGCCCCTCATCGAGTATATCAAAGTCTCCTAATCGAGTATAACAAAGTCCGCTGATCGAGTATAACAAAGTCCCCTGATCGAGTATAACAAAGTCCCCTGATCGAGTATAACAAAGGCACCTGATCAAGTTTAACAAAGGCCCCTGATCGAGTATAGCAAAGTCCCCTGATCGAGTATAACAAAGTCCCCATATCGAGTTTAACAAAGGCCCCTGATCGAGTATAACAAAGTCCCCTGGTCGAGTATAACAAAGGCCCCTTATCTAGTTTAACAAAGGCCCCTCATCGAGTATAACAAAGTCCCCTAATCAAGTATAACAAAGTCCCCTGAATGAGTATAACAAAATCCCCAGACGAGAATAACAAAGTCCGCTGATCGAGTATAACAAAGTCCCCTGATTGAGTATAACAAAGGCCCTTCATCGAGTATAACAAAGTCCCCTGATCAAGTATAACAAAGGCCCCTGATCGAGTTTAACAAAGGCCCCTGATCGAGAGTAACAAAGTCCCCTGGTCGAGTATAATAAACTCCCCTGGTCGAGTATAACAAAGTCACCTGATCGAGCAAAACAAAGTTCCCTAATCGACTATAACAAAGCCCCCTGATCGAGTATAGCAAAGTCCCCTGATAGAGTATAACAAAGTCCCCTGTTCGAGTATAACAAAGGCCACTCATCGAGTTTAACAAAGGCCCCTCATCGAGTATAACAAAGTCCCCTGGTCGAGTATAACAAAGGCCCCTCATCGAGTGTAACAAAGGTCCCTCATCGAGTATAACAAAGTCCCCTGGTCGAGTATAACAAACTTCCCTGGTCGAGTATAATAAAGAACCCTGGTCGAGTATAACAAAGTCCCCTGATGGAGTATAACAAAGGCCCCTGATCGAGTATAACAAAGGCCCCTGATCGAGTATAACAACGTCCCCTGATCGAGTATGACAAAGGCCCCTGATCGAGTTTAACAAAGGCCACTGATCGAGTATAACAAAGTCCCCTGGTCGAGTATAACAAAGGCCCCTCATCGAGTTTAACAAAGGCCCCTCATTGAGCATATCAAAGTCCCCTGGTCGAGTATAACAAACTCACCTGGTCGAGTATACCAAAGTCCCGTGATCGAGTATAACAAAGTCCCCTGATCGAGTATAACAATAGCTCCTGATCGAGTTTAACAAAAGCCCCCTGATCGAGTATAACAAAGTCCCCTGATAGAGTATAACAAAGTCCCCTGTTCGAGTATAACAATGGCCCCTGATCGAGTTTAACAAAGGCCCCTGATCGAGTGTAACAAAGTCCCCTGGTCGAGTATAACAAAGGTCCCTCATCGAGTTTAACAAAGGCCCCTCATCGAGTATAACAAAGTCCCCTGGTCGAGAATAACAAACTCCCCTGGTCAAGTATAACAAAGAACCCTGGTTGAGTATAACAAAGATTCCCTGATCGAGTATAACAAAGGTCCCTCATCGAGCATAACAAAGTCCCTGATCAAGTATAACAAAGTCCCCTAAACGAGTATAACAAAGTCCCCTGATCGAGTATAACAAAGTCCCCTCACCGAATATAACAAAGTTCCCTGATCGAGTATAACAAAGGCCCCTGATCGAG
>NW_024719871.1:0-9828 GCF_018991925.1 Homarus americanus | reverse complement strand
CCTCCTGTGTGGTCTTGTTCACCCTGATGCTGAACCTACACCCTCCCTTTTGTGTCGTCTTGTTCTCCCTGATGCTGGACCTACGCCCTCCCTCCTGTGTGGTCTTGTTTTCCCTCCTGCTGGACCTACGCCCTCCCTCCTGTTTGGTCTTGTTCTCCCTGATGCTGAACCTACACTCTCCCTTTTGTGTCGTCTTGTTCTCCCTGATGCTGGACCTACGCCCTCCCTCCTGTGTGGTCTTGTTCTCCCTCCTGCTGGACCTACACCCTCCCTCCTGTGTGGTCTTGTTCACCCTGATGCTGGACCTACGCCCTCCCTCCTGTGTGGTCTTGTTCACCCTGATGCTGGACCTACACCCTCCCTCCTGTGATGTCGCGTTTAACGCCTCCTGACAAACATTTAACGCCTTTTAAATTTGGTTTAACGCCATTTGAAATTAGTTTAACGCCACGTGGTGGCTCAGTGTCTGTGGTGGGGGCGCAGTGGTGGTGGGGCTGTGGTGTTGCTGTGGTGGGGCGGTATGTCATTGGATGTGGTGGGGCTGTGGTGGGTCAGTGGTTGTGGTCGGGGTGTCTTGGTGGCGCAGTTACAGTGGTGCTGGCTAATTGCAGTGGTGATGGTGGTGTGGCGGCGGTCGGGCAGTGGATGTGGTGGGGCATTGATGGTGGCGCGGTGGTGGTGGTGCAGTGGTGTGGTGGGGCTGTGGTGGTGGTGCAGTTGCAGTGGGGGTGGGGCAGTGGCTGTGGTGGGGCTGTGGTGGTAGCGCGGTGGTGGTGGCGGTCAGTGGTTCTGGTGGGGCAGTGGTGTGGCGGCGGTTGTGGTGGGACAGTGGTGGTGGAGCAGTGGTGGGGCAGTGGTGGTGGTGAGTCAGTGATGGAGCAGTGGTGGTGGGGCGGTGGGGTGGCGGAGCAGTGGTGGGGCCGTTGCCTAGCAATAGTGGTGGGGCAGTTGCTGTGGTGGGTCACTGGTTGTGGTAGGGCAGTGGCTGTGGTGGGTCAGTGGTTGTGGTAGGGCAGTGGCTGTGTTGGGGCAGTGGCTGTGGTGTGGAGTCAGTGGCTCACGTGGTGCTGTGGTTGTGGCGCAGTTGCAGTGGTGGTTGTGATGGATCTGTGGCTGTGGTCGTGTTGGGTCAGTGGTGGATCTGTGGTGGTGTTGGGTCAGTGGCTGTGGTGGGTCAGTGGCTGTGGTGGTGGTGGGGGGTCACTGGTTGTGGTGGGTCACTGGCCATGGTGGGTCACTGGCTGTGGTGGGTCACTGGCTGTGGTGGGGCAGTGACTGGGCTGGAGCAGTGGTTAGGCAGTAGTGGTGGTGGGGCAGTGGCAGAGCAGTGGTGGTGGTGGGGCAGTGGCGGAGCAGTGGTGGTGGTGGGGCAGTGACGGAGCAGTGGTGGTCGTTGGTGGGGCAGTGGCGTAGAAGTGGTTGTGGTAGAGCAGTGGCGGCACAGTGGTGGAGGCGGGTCAGTGGTGGAGCGGTGGCGGGTCAGTGGAGGTGGCGGAGCAGTGGCTGTGTTGGGGCAGTGGTGTGGCGGCGGTGGGACAGTGTTAGCGGAGCAGTGTTGGGGCAGTGGTTGTGGTGGGTCAGTGGCGGAGCAGTGGTGGTGGAGTGGTAGTGGTGGTGGTGGTGGGGTAGTGGTGGTGGGGATGTGGCGATGGTGGGGCAGTGGTGCAGTGGCTGTGGTGTGGCAGTGGGGCTGTGATGGTGGTGGGGCAGTGGTTTTGCTGGGGCTGTGGTGGGTCAGTGGCTGTGGTGGGGCAGTGGTGGTGTGGCGGCAGTGGTGATGGTAGGTCATTGGCTGTGGTGTGGCTGTGGTGGGGTTGCGGAGCAGTGACTGGTGGTGGTGGAGCAGTTGCAGTGGTGCCGCGGCAGTGGCTGTAAGTCAGTGACCCAGGGAAGATGTTAAGCGAGTACGGTGATGGGAAAACGGCGGTCAGGTATCAGCAGGCATGCATCTATGCGGCGGAGCGTGTGGAAGTGGTGGGGCAACAGTGGTGGCAGCGGGTATTGCGGTGATGTGGTTACAGTGGTGGTGTGCGATATGGCATGGCGTGGCAGTAAAGGCGGCTGCGGTGGGCGGCTGCAGTGGTGTGGTGTCACAGAAATGTACAGTGGTGGTGGATTATTGCAGTGGGGTTATGGTGGTGGCGCAACGGCGGCGGCTAAGTGGTGGAATGGTGGTAAGGCGGTGGTGGTGGCCTGTGCGGTGATATGGTCACGGCGGTGTGGTGGTGGTGGTGACAGCGGCAGGCGATTATGGTTAATATCGGCGGTACAGTGATAGCGGCTGTGGTGGGCGGTGATGATGAGTGGCGGCGGTGGGGCAGCGGTGGTGGTGGCGGGACAGTGGTAGCGGAGCAGTGGTGGGGCTGTGGTTGTGGTGGGGCAGTGGTGGTGGTGTGGTGGTGGGGATGTGGTGGTGGTGAGGTGGCGGAGCAGGAGTGTTGGTGGTGGGGCAGTGGCGGAGCCGCTGGGGTGGTGGTGGTGAGTCAGTGACGGTGCAGTGATGGTGTAGTGGTGTGGTGTCGGTGCGTTAGTGGTGGTGAGGTTGTGGTTCTGGTGGGGTGGCGGAGCATTGGCAGTGGTGGTGGGGATAGGCCAATGATTGTGGTAGGGCTGTGGCTGTGGTGGGGGGTCAGTGGCTCTGGTGGGGCTCTCGTTGTGGCGCAGATGCAGTGATGGTGAGACAGTGGTGGTGGAGGGGCAGTGGTGTAGCGGTGGTGGGTCAGTGGGGTTGGTGGGACAGTGGTGTTGTGGTGGGTCAGTGGCTGTGGTGGGGCAGTGGTGGTGGTAGGTCAGTGGCTGTGGTGTGGCTATGGTGGGGTTGCGAAGCAGTGAGTGGTGGTGGTGGTGGGGCAGTTGCAGTGGTGCTGGTGGTGGGGCAGTGGCTGTGAAGGGGGTCTGTGGTGGTGGCGCATTTGCAGTGGTGGAGCGGTGGTGGTGGGGCAGTGGCTGTTGTGGGGGGGTGAGCGGTCTCTGTTGTGGCGAGTATGACAGTGGTCAGGTGGGGTATTGCGGATGGGTATCAGTGGTCAGTGGAGTCTCACGGTGGGCCGTGGTCAGGCGCGGTGGTGGGGCAGTGGCTGTAGTGGGGCAGTGTTGTTTTGGGGCAGTGGTGTGGTGGTGGGGCAGTGGTGATGGTGTGGTGGGTCAGTGGCAGTAGTGTGGTGGTGGTGGGGCAGTTGGCTGTGGTGGGGCAGTGGTGGTGTTGGGTCAGCGGCGGAGCAGTGGCTGTGGTGGTGTTGGGTCAGTGGCGGAGCAGTGGCTGTGGAGGGGCAGGGGTGAGTCAGTGGTGGTGGTGCGACAGTGGTGCGACAGTGGTGCTGGTGAGTCAGTGACGGAGCAGTGGTGGTGGTGTGGTAGTGGTGTGGTGGCAGTGGGTTAGTGGTGGTGAGGCAGTGGTTGTGGTGAGGTGGCGGAACAGTGGTGGTGGTGGGGCAGTGGTGTTGTGGTGGTGTAGGCAGTTGCAGTGGTGGTGGGTCAGTGGTGTTGTGGTGGTAGGTCAGTGGTGTTGTGGTGGTGGTGGGTCAGTGGCTGTGCAGGGCAGCGGGCGTGGTGGGACGGTTGTGGTGGGTCAGTGGTGTTGTGGTGGGGCAGTGGTGGTGTGGCGGCAGAGGTGGTTGTAGGTCAGTGGCTGTGGTGGGGTTGCGGAGGAGTGGCTGTGATGGGAGTCACTGGCTGTGGTCGGACAGTGGCTGTGGTGGGGCAGTGGCTGTGGTGGGGCGGTTGCAGTGGTGGTGGTGTTGCTGTGGTGGCACATTTGCAGTGGTGGCGCGGTGGTGTGGAAGTGGTGTGGTGGGTCAGTGGCAGTAGTGTGGTGGGACAGTTGTGGAGGTGGTTGGGCGGCAGTGGTGTGATGGTGGTGGTGGAACAGTGGTATGGCGGTGGTAGTGGGGCAGTGGCTGTTGGGCAGTGGCTGTGGTGGTGGTCGGGCAGTAACTGTGGTGGGGCGGTTGCAGTGATGATGGTGTTGCAGTAGCTGTGGTGGGGCAGTGGTGGTGGTGTTGCTGCGGTGGGGCAGTGGTGGTGGCGCATTTGCAGTGGTGGCGCGGTGGTGTGGAAGTGGTGTGGTGGGTCAGTGGCAGTAGTGTGGTGGGGCAGTGGTGGTGGTGGGACGACAGTGGTGGAGGTGGTTGGGTGGCAGTGGTGTGGTGGTGGTGGAGCAGTGGCATGGCGGTGGTAGTGGAGCAGAGGCTGTGGGACAGTGGCTGTGGTGGTGGTCGGGCAGTGGCTGTGGTGGGGCGGTTGCAGTGGTGATGGTGTTGCAGTAGCTGTGGTGGGGCAGTGGTGGTGGTGTTGCTGTGGTGGGGCAGTGGTGGTGGTGTTGCTGTGGTGGGGCAGTGGTGGTGGTGTTGCTGTGGTGGTGTTGCTGTGGTGGGGCAGTGGTGGTGGTGAAGCATTGGCTGTGGTGAGTCAGTGGTGGTGGTGGGTCAGTGGCGGTGGTGGGTCAGTGGTGGTGGTGTTGCTGCGGCGGTGGTAGTGGTGGGGCAGTGGTGTGGCGGCAGTGGTGCGGCGGTGGTGATTTTGTGGTGGTGGTGGGTCAGTGGCAGTAGTGTGGTGGTGGTGGGGCAGTGGCTGTGGTGGGGCAGTGGTGATAGTGGGGCAGTGGCGATAAGTGGTGGTGGTGGCTGGTGTTGCGGCGATTAAGGCGGTGGCGGGTCAATGTGTTAAAGCAGTGGTGTGGCGGCGGTGTAACGGCGGTGGTGGCGGGACAGTGGTGGGGCAGTGGTTGTGGTGGGTCAGTGGCGGAGCAGTGGTGGTGGTGGGTCAGTGGCGGAGCAGTGGTGGTGGTGTGGTAGTGGTGTGGTGATGGTGGCGGGGTGGTGGTGGGGCAGTGGCGGAGCAGCTGTGGTGATGGGACGGTGGTGGAGCGGCGGTGGTGTAGTGGGGCAGTGATGGTGCTGGGGCAGTGGTGGTGCTGGGGCAGTGGTGGTGCTGGGGCGGTGGTGGGGCAGTGGCTGCTGTAATGAAAACGGAACTCACAAGAAGATTACATATAGGTAGAATATTGATAGTATAAGAGTATAAAGAGAGGAAGACTTTGGTAGCGTGGCCGTGATAGTTATTTACACTGTCAGTACACTTATCGTATCTTATACGTCAATACACTTCTATTACGTCTTAAGGGCGACTTCTCAAACACTGCTTCGTTACAACTCTTTATTAATCACGAACATGACATGGACACATTAATAACACCTTCTATTGAAGTTACTAGGACATTATGTTTACGTTACTAGGACATCATATTACGTTACTAGACACTCTGATTCTCGGACACGAACATGAAATGAATACACTTCCCACGTAGGTAACTCATCCCACGGAAAGCTCTGACAAACACTCACGTGACCTAGGGGAGGCCTAGCAGGGAGACTGCTGAGCTGGAACACTGGTGTCGGGAGGGCGCCTGCTTAGCTGGGACACCGGAGGGAAGTCTCGGTCCTGACCGGAGGCGACTTGCCTCCGGCCTCTGACTTCTCTCGAGCACTTCGGCTCGAGCAGGCCTGGTGGTGTAGTAGCTGGCCACCTTGTTACAAGACAACTCTCTCTCTGCGAATCGCCGAGGGAGGACCAGGACGTCCTATATATTGGGATGCGAGCCGTCAGGTTCAGCTGGCCGGGGGGGGGGCGGCGAAGGGTCTCTTTACATTTGACCCCGCAAATGTGCGGTCAGGCCTGGACCTTTTCAGAACTATCTGGGAAAGTCATCAGGCGGGGCCGTGTGTATATTGGGAGAGCAACCGTGAGAGTTCCCCTACACTTGACTTCCCAAACGTCGGGGCAGACTGGAGTTTCTGAGACGTAAGGAGAAGTCGTCAGGTGGGGCCGTGTAACACGAGAGGCCCTGGTTGGTTTGTGGCCCCTTGTATTGGGCTCCAGGGGTTACAAGTGACCTGGCTAATTGTGAGGTCAGGTCCGGCCTTTGTTCAGAGAGTAGGTTATTGTATATCGGAAGAGGGTCAGCTGGTGCCTTCTTACATGTTTTGTTGGGGCCACATGTCACATGGGAGGGGAGCTAGGCTGATTTACCATCCTTGGTCAACCGCAGAGTTATACCCTATACTTTTGCCCTCGGCTAATGTCCGGTCAGACTGGAGTTTCTGAGATGTAAGCTGTGGTCTGACAAACCATCACTACACCTCCCGCCACGACCAAAGCTTTCATGCTCAGAGAACTGATGATACATTTAAAGTAGACAGTAACATCATGTGCAGTATCTAATATAGTCCCTCAGGCGATAATGCATCCTTACATTTTACAAATAATAACCCTAGAGATGTATGTTTTTCTACTGGCATAGTTTGATCTGACAAAGCTTACTATACCTCCCGCCAAGATTAAAGCTTCTATGACAGGAGAAAAAAAATAAAATACATACACAGTAAGTGAACATAGAGTGATCTAAAGATCCTTCATATCTAGCATAGTGTCCGAGGCAAACTTGCAAATCACATTCTACAAACAAAAACAGGTGTTACATTGCCTAACCAGGCCGTGTCAAAATAATAATTCATCTCAGTCAGTAAATGGCTACAACATTGTGTTTGGTAATACAAAACATTGATCAAATGAACTCATAGAGAAAGTGACTAATCTTTTTAAAAAAACATTCTTTGTAGTACATGTTAACAAAAATCAGAGAATGAAATACTTCATACAAAATGCTCCTGCTTAACATGTTAGGGTGTTATATCTTTTTATTACACATCAGCAACATCAACAACATCAGTACATTTGTTGGGTTCAGCATGGCTCAAGTCCTCCATCCAGCTGGTATCTGAAAATAAGGAATGCTGGCAGCACTACAACGGTAGTCGATTGGTCCTTCTGATTATCCACCTTGTCATCGTCGACTTTCTTCTGATGTCAGCACAGCGTCTCTTCTGTCTTCACATAGCACGTTTTTCTTTCTTCAATACCGCACTTTGTAGGTCGTGTCACCACATCTGACTTCTTCTCACTTCCTCCTGGTTTCTATCCTATTCCAGATGATTTTTCTGTTCACCTGTTCTTCCTCTACGTTTAGAGCCTTTTCATATTCCAGACGATTTTTCTGCTCGTCTGCGTTTCTTTATACATCTTCGTTTTCCGTCATATTCCAGATGAATTTTTCTGCTTCATCTGCATTTCTTCTCTGCAACATCATCATTTTCAACATATTCCAGACGAATTTTTCTGCTCCATCTGTATTTCTTCTCTGCAACATCATCATTTTCAACATATTCCAGACGATTTTCTGTTCATCTGCCGTCGGCCCTCTCCGGCCGGGATGAAAGCCGGTCCACTGTTTGGGCTGTCGTCTCCTTAGATGACTTGTAAGGCAGGTTCCGCGGACCAGGGCTCGCCCTCCGTACGTGAGTGTCGGCGAGACCAAAGACCGTCCTGTCTTACACCTTCCACAGTGGTGAATCCCTCCCTGGCTGGGCTCACCAGGGTTCGTTGTGTGGCACTTCATTCCACACTCCTTAACTTCCTAGTAGAAAAATATAAACTCTTCTTAATCCTAGACCAGGTAGGACTTGAAAGAAGTGGGGGTGGTGCGTGGCGGGTGTGGTGCTGCATTCCTCACGCTGCATTCCTCACGCTGCTACTTCTCTTCTTATATGTGCTGTGGACGGATTCCGGCTAGCCATGGGGCGGTACTGTGTGTGACATTTGACAGAAACAATCCTAAAGGGATGATGGATTAGTTGGAAGTGCATTCGCAAAAAAAAACAGATATTTATTTTATAAGTTACGTCAATGTTTGGTAACTATTATTTCCGTCACGACAATTTTCTCATTAGGCTGGGTCGGGGAGTGAAGCTCTGCTCACTACATTGAATATTATTTATCACTACGCGTCAAAGAGTACATTACAAATCATACTAGCATAAAAACACACTGAGTGAAGCTCTGTAATTATCGCAATGTTAAGTAACACTAACCACCAATTTCGAAGCATAACTCACAGGACAAAACATTGGTGGTCACCCGGGCGGGCGGGGCGGGAAACATTCGGCCATGATGCGCGCGTGACCTAGGGAAGGCGTACCCGGGACGGGGCGCGGGGCGGGGCGGGGCGGAGCGGAGCGGAGCGGAGCGCAGCGGGGCGGAGCGGGGCAGGGCAGGGCAGGGCAGGGTGGAGCGAGGCGGGAACGGATGGGTACGGAGGGTGAGGTGAGGGTTAGGACAGGGAGGAGGATGTAGGTTAAAAGACATGTTAAGTTATAACAGTTAGTACAGACACCGCTTCTATCGCTAAAACACAATGGGTACATTTAACACTGACCGACAATTAAAAAGCACTTGGGATACTGAGAATTTCACAGAACGCGGGGAACACTGAGAAATTACGTTAAGCACTGAACATATTTCTAAACAAAAAAAAATTCGCGCATACCACGACGAGAGACATTTACTTGAGCTGTAACGGTGACACACTAGGCCACTTTTCACGCTACGACGCTATGACACAGGAATTACTTATTACACAATTGTAGACAATACTTAGACTGAAACAAATGAAGGATGAAACGAGCCAGGTGTTATGACTAACCGAGGGAGGGCATGGGTTTACGTTAAGTACACTGTTACCAATAACAAGGGACGAGGGAAGCGTGAATGCCACCAATATAATGTTACGAATGCAACCACCCTTGTACTGCCTGCTTCGTCAAGATAGTTACGAGATTACTTCAAAAGATTCTAACTATCACTGTACTGAACACTAAAGTTAAGAGGCGTGAGTATTACGTTAAGGCGCTGCCACCATTGTAATGCTACGAAAATTTACACAAGATGATTAATATATATATAAGAAGAATATTTAGTAAGAGAGTAAAAGAGAGGAAGACTTTGGTAGCGTGGCCGTGATAGTTATTTACACTGTCAGTACACTTATCGTATCTTATACGTCAATACACTTCTATTACGTCTTAAGGGCGACTTCTCAAACACTGCTTCGTTACAACTCTTTATTAATTAACGACATGACATGGACCCATTAATAACACCTTCTATTGAAGTTACTAGGACATTATATTTACGTTACTAGGACATCATATTACGTTACTAGACACTCTGATTCTCGGACACGAACATGAAATGAATACACTTCCCACGTAGGTAACTCATCCCATGGAAAGCTCTGACAAACACTCACGTGACCTAGGGGAGGCCTGGCAGGGAGACTGCTGAGCTGGAACACTGGTGTCGGGAGGGCGCCTGCTTAGCTGGGACACCGGAGGGAAGTCTCGGTCCTGACCGGAGGCGACTTGCCTCCGGCCTCTGACTTCTCTCGAGCAGGCCTGGTGGTGTAGTAGCTGGCCACCTTGTTACAAGACAACTACTTCTCTGCGAATCCGCGAGGGAGGACCAGGACGTCCTATATATTGGGAAGCGAGCCGTCAGGTTCAGCTGGCCTGGGGGGCGGCGAAGGGTCTCTTTACATTTGACCCCGCAAATGTGCGGTCAGGCCTGGACTTTTCAGAACTATCTGGGAAAGTCATCAGGTGGGGCCATGTGTATATTGGGAGAGCAACCGTGAGAGTTCCCCTACACTTGACTTCCCAAACGTCGGGTCGACTGGAGTTTCTGAGATGTAAGGAGAAGTCGTCAGGTGGGGCCGTGTAACACGAGAGGCCTTGAGTTGGGCTCCAAGGGTTACAAGTGACCTGGCTAATTGTGAGGTCAGGTCTGGACTTCTTTCTGCGGTGTAGGTTATTGTATATTGGGAGAGAGTCGGCTGGTGCCTTCTTACATGTGTGACATGGGAGGGGGAGCTAGTTGGTTTACAATCCTTGGTCAACCGCAGAGTTACCCTATACTTGCCCTCGGCTAATGTCCGGT
>NW_024719870.1:0-9795 GCF_018991925.1 Homarus americanus | reverse complement strand
AAAACTGTTCGCTGGGGTGTATTTTTCGGGGCGGGGATGTATCTCTAGATGGTCTGTGGATGTATAACGGGGGCGTGATTTCTGGCGTCCGTGGATGTATATCGTGGGCGTGATTTCAGGCGTCCGTGAATGTATATCGTGGGCGTAGATATACCTGGATATTACCCGCATGGACGACAGTAGACTGCCAAAGCAGGCAACTGAAAAGGTATAAGGATAGCCTGAAGACAAACCTGAAAAAGTGCCAAATCGACCCCCTCACCTGGGAGTCGATTACTCCACACTGTAATGCTTGGAGGAGCACCTTACGAGAAGGTGTCAATACTTTCGAGTTAGCCCGACTGCAAACCGAGACAGACAAGCGCCAACGCCGGAAAGGCACGCTGATGCAGCCCTTCACATGTGCAACGAATGTGAACGACGCTGCCGGTTCCGTATCGGCCTCTTTAGCCACCTCAAAACTTACCAGTGAATGTGACATCCCTAATAACTCATAACATTGTAGCGTTGCTGGATGATCGTCATACTCGATTCCGAGTGACAGCAAAGTAGTAGTAAGTGTGTGTGTGTGTGTGTGTGTGTGTGTGTGTGTGTGTGTGTGTGGAGAGAGAGGAAAGATGCAATAAATTTTACTCATACTGTCCAGGATTTCTTCGTTAGTGTCAGTTTAAGAGAGCGGAGAGAGAACCTCTAATTTCTGGGTATTTTCGGAATAGTTTTTTTACTCTGTTGGCGCTAAAGTGGAGTGGCAGCGTTTATATCACAAATACTTGGAGGCGAAATTGTTGTTGGCGATTTTGTTAGTTGAGGAAAAACAAGTCGTGTCCACTGGTTGATTTTGAAACCCTATCACGAGTTACTGAAACCTTATCGCTTAGTTCTGTTGCCCGTTCAGCTCTCTCTCTCTCTCTCTCTCTCTCTCTCTCTCTCTCTCTCTCACACACACACACACACACGCACACTCCACCTGACCTGAGGTATAACAGTGAAAGTTGTATCTAACAGGAATTTCCATCATCGAGTGAATCCCCGGCGAGTTGAAACAATTGTTATTCAAATGTATTGTTCAGCCAAAATAAAACCCGTTGAACATGATTGGCTTCCCCCCGAACGACCTTTCAGTTAACAGAATATACCATGAACCACAACACACACACATACACACACACACTTTATTTTTACATGGTTTTGAGTTTTTATGCAATTTTCACATTGATCCGAACGAATAAACTGTATGCTAACCACTAGAGTACAACTCATCTGTTAAAAGTATTATATCCTGTTTTTATAATAATGCTTACATGACTTTATTCTCACTGGTAGTAAGGGACCTATTGTTCTTTTCTTGAATATATGCTTTTACTTGGTCCTGGGCTTTACTTGGGTTAATGGGTGTAGCATTATATGGGGTGGATGATAGGTCGTTTTCGTGGGCCTTTTCCTTCCTTACCTCCTTCCTTCCCCCACCTTTTCCTTCTTTCCCTCCCCTTTCCCTCCCTCCCCCTACCTGTGGCTGATCAGTACAGGTGCCCAAACAAAGAGGTTCTCAACGAAGTAACAAACACACACTCACTTATTTTTCTCTTCTGTCTCTTTCTAATCATAAGTAATTCACTGTCAGTCCATCTTGTAGGGATTAATTACCTGAAACATTGTACAGGTATAAATCTTAGCCCAGACCACCTGTGTTATGAGCCCAGAAATGGTGGTTATGTAGTTAATGTTTTGTCCGTCTGCCGTGTAATTACCTCAACATTGGAGGAACCAGAATGCAAAATTTATACATGTGTCTGTTTCTTGATAATTCAGTGTCTCTTGTACTACGTGTCAGAGGTCAAGGTCACAGACAAATTTGACCTAAGCTGTTGCGTCACCAAGGATGTTATTACCACACTCAATCAGTCACAGGCAATGTTGAGTGAGTGACATGAGACATCTTCAGTGACCTCCTGTTTCTGTTGTGTTGATGTACTGTACTACTGTTCCATGAGACATCTTCAGTGACCTCCTGTTTCTGTTGTGTTGATGTACTGTACTACTGTTCTAGCTCTTGTGGTCAATGTAATATAACTCGTGTGAGACTATGTACACCAGAGCCGCCATGATGATAGTGTTGATCATCTCCCAGACACCACCACCACACCACCACCTCACCACCACCACCTCACCACCACCACCACACCACCACCTCACCACCACCCCACCACCTCACCACCACCACAGTTAACGAGGGAGGTATTAAACACACTTGACTCTCCTCTGTGTTATGTATATACGCTTCTGTGTCGTGTTTCAGGCAGCTTACGTCTGGAGCTCAATTGTCTTACGGTGGTCATTGTACCGGCTGTCTTAAAACCTAACCTAACCTAACCTAACCTAACCTATCTTAACCTAACCTAACCTAACCTAACCTAACCTAACCTAACCTATCTTAACCTAACCTAACCTAACCTAACCTATCTTAACCTAACCTAACCTATCTTAACCTAACCTAATCTAACGTCACTGTTATATTTATTCAACCGATGTTACTGAATTTATTTGTCCCTCACAGCGATCCTTTAGAAAATGTCGTTGATCCTTGAAGTAAAAATAATTAATAGTCGTTGTAATAAAGCAGTGAATGGAATAAGATGGATCACTATAGATTATGTTGGTCGCTGTAGCAAGGTAATCACCCTCACTCACCTGTCGGAGTCCCGTAGAATTTAGGTTATATATAATTGCCAATGTTTGAGTGAGGTGATTCTCTCGAGGTCCATTGGTGAGTATCGTAAAACAAAAAAAAATATTGCCCATTTGAATCCACTGTTTATTGTCATTCCTTACTTGTGTTTATTAGGAAGGCTCAGCTCTTTATTTAACGATATAATTGACCTGTTCTACGATAGTCAACAATGAGACAGACACAGACACACGATTTAAACCTTATTGTAGATGTTAGGATGTGATGTTAATTCTGCTGGTCGACCTCTTCCCGCTCCCTCCTGTCCTCCTCTTGATGCAACACGCAATACTGTTTACCTTTTGTGTGTAGGTTGACCATCTTGTCGTGTCAATATACATTCACCACCTAATGTTGCTCCCACTGAGGTATGCCTGCCTCCATTGTCTGAACTTGGTGAACATTGTATACCATCTCGACTTACAGGTTGTTGAACATAAAGGAGAGACTGGTGTTGGTATCAGGTGGAATACTAAGACAAAAACGTGTATGACCTTTGAACTTTGTGTGTGTGTGTGTGTGTGTGTGTGTGTGTGTGTGTGTGTGTGTGTGTGTGTGTGTGTGTGTGGAGAGGAAAGATGCAATAAATTTACTCATACAATCAGGATTTCTTCGTTCGGTATTAAGTTTCCAAGAGGAAGCTTGGGAAGAGAAGAACCCTCTAAATTTCTGGAGAGTATTTTAGAATAGTTTTTTGCTCTGTTGGCGCTAAAGGTGAATATCTAAATACTTGGAGGCGAAATTGTTGTTGGCGATTTTTGTTAGTTGAGGAAAACAAGTCGTGTCCACTGGTTGATTTTGAAACCCTATCACGAGTTACTGAGAAACCTTATCGCTTGATTCTGTTGCCCGTTCAGCTCTCTCTCTCTCTCTCTCTCTCTCTCTCTCTCTCTCTCTCTCTCTCTCTCTCTCTCTCTCTCTCTCTCTCTCTCTCTCTCTCTCTCTCACACACACACACACACACGCACCTCCACCTGACCTGAGGTATAACAGTGAAAGTTGTATCTAACAGGAATTTCCATCATCGAGTGAATCCCCGGCGAGTTGAAACAATTGTTATTCAAATGTATTGTTCAGCCAAAATAAAACCCGTTGAACATGATTGGCTTCCCCCCGAACGACCTTTCAGTTAACAGAATATACCATGAACCACAACACACACACACACACACACATAAACACACACACACTTTATTTTTACATGGTTTTGAGTTTTTATGCAATTTTCACATTGATCCGAACGAATAAACTGTAAATATTGCTCACTGATGCAACTAATATGTGTTAAAGTATTATATCCTGTTTTTATAATAATGCTTACATGACTTTATTACTATCACTCGTGTTAGTAAGGGACCTATTTATTCTTTTCTTGAATATAATGCTTTTTGTGGTCAGTGTTTACTTGGTTAATGGGTGTAGCATTATATGGGGTGGATGATAGGTCGTTTTCGTGGGCCTTTTCCTTCCTTACCTCCTTCCTTCCCCCCTTTTCCTTCTTTCCCTCCCCTTTCCCTCCCTCCCCCTACCTGTGGCTGATCAGTACAGGTGCCCAAACAAAGAGGTTCTCAACGAAGTAACAAACACACACTCACTTATTTTTCTCTTCTGTCTCTTTCTAATCATAAGTAATTCACTGTCAGTCCATCTTGTAGGGATTAATTACCTGAAACATTGTACAGGTATAAATCTTAGCCCAGACCACCTGTGTTATGAGCCCAGAAATGGTGGTTATGTAGTTAATGTTTTGTCCGTCTGCCGTGTAATTACCTCAACATTGGAGGAACCAGAATGCAAAATTTATACATGTGTCTGTTTCTTGATAATTCAGTGTCTCTTGTACTACGTGTCAGAGGTCAAGGTCACAGACAAATTTGACCTAAGCTGTTGCGTCACCAAGGATGTTATTACCACACTCAATCAGTCACAGGCAATGTTGAGTGAGTGACATGAGACATCTTCAGTGACCTCCTGTTTCTGTTGTGTTGATGTACTGTACTACTGTTCTAGCTCTTGTGGTCAATGTAATATAACTTGTGTGAGACTATGTACACCAGAGCCGCCATGATGATAGTGTTGATCATCTCCCAGACACCACCACACCACCACCACACCACCACCTCACCACCACCACACCACCACCACACCACCACCTCACCACCTCACCACCACCACACCACCACCACACCACCACCTCACCACCACCACAGTTAACGAGGGAGGTATGAGACACACTTGACTCTCCTGTGTTATGTATATACGCTCCTGGGTCGTGTTTCAGGCACCTTACGTCTGGAGCTCAGCTGTCTTAAAACCAACCCTAACCTAACCTAACCTAACCTAACCTATCTTAACCTAACCTAACCTAACCTAACCTAACCTAACCTAACCTAACCTAACCTAACCTAACCTAACCTATCTTAACCTAACCTAACCTATCTTAACCTAACCTAATCTAACGTCACTGTTATATTTATTCAACCGATGTTACTGAATTTATTTGTCCCTCACAGCGATCCTTTAGAAAATGTCGTTGATCCTTGAAGTAAAAATAATTAATAGTCGTTGTAATAAAGCAGTCAATGGAATAAGATGGATCACTATAGATTATGTTGGTCGCTGTAGCAAGGTAATCACCCTCACTCACCTGTCTGAGTCCCGTAGAATTTAGGTTATATATAATTGCCAATGTTTGAGTGAGGTGATTCTCTCGAGGTCCATTGGTGAGTATCGTAAAACAAAAAAAAATATTGCCCATTTGAATCCACTGTTTATTGTCATTCCTTACTTGTGTTTATTAGGAAGGCTCAGCTCTTTATTTAACGATATAATTGACCTGTTCTACGATAGTCAACAATGAGACAGACACAGACACACGATTTAAACCTTATTGTAGATGTTAGGATGTGATGTTAATTCTGCTGGTCGACCTCTTCCCGCTCCCTCCTGTCCTCCTCTTGATGCAACACGCAATACTGTTTACCTTTTGTGTGTAGGTTGACCATCTTGTCGTGTCAGTATACATTCACCACCTAATGTTGCTCCCACTGAGGTATGCCTGCCTCCATTGTCTGAACTTGGTGAACATTGTATACCATCTCGACTTACAGGTTGTTGAACATAAAGGAGAGACTGGTGTTGGTATCAGGTGGAATACTAAGACAAAAACGTGTATGACCTTTGAACTTTGTGTGTGTGTGTGTGTGTGTGTGTGTGTGTGTGTGTGTGTGTGTGTGTGTGTGTGTGTGTGTGTGTGTGTGTGTGTGTGTGTGTGTGTGTGTGTGTGTGTTAAACAAGAATCACATATGGCGACTGAAATCTAGATAACAAGAGTCCCTTCTCTCTCTCTCTCTCTCTCTCTCTCTCTCTCTCTCTCTCTCTCTCAGATGAACACTTGGCGGGCACTATTCAAGGGTCCATCTCCGGACGTATAGTAATTACTTATACATCTTGTGAGTTTATTTTGGTGTTGGTGTAGAGATGATGGAGGAGATATGTGGAGGGAGGGATGTGAGGGTGTGAGGGAAGAACGTGAGGTGGGGAGGGAGAGAAGCCGGAGGTGGAGGTGACGTGTGGAGAGAACTTGTGGTAAGCATTATTGTGAAATTATGTACACATTACACTCATGTATGTCTAAGGTAGATATAAATTCGATGGACTAAAACTTTTGGTCATTTTCCGGTTAGCAATTCTTTCCTCATACTATCATGTTAGTTTTATTATCATGTTAAGTGTTAAATCATGTTAGAATACCCATCATATTAGCCTAGAACCATCATGTTAACCTACCATCATGTTAACCTACCATCATGTTAACCTACCATCATGTTAACCTACCATCATGTTAACCTACTACCATGTTAACCTACCACCATGTTAACCTACCACCATGTTAACCTACCACCATGTTAACCTACCACCATGTTAACCTACCACCATGTTAACCTACCATCATGTTAACCTACCACCATGTTAACCTACCACCATGTTAACCTACCACCATGTTAACCTACCACCATGTTAACCTACCATCATGTTAACCTACCACCATGTTAACCTACCACCATGTTAACCTACCACCATGTTAACCTACCACCATGTTAACCTACCACCATGTTAACCTACCACCATGTTAACCTACCACCATGCTAACCTGCCATCATGCTAACCTACCATCATGCTAACCTACCATCATGTTAACCTACCATCATGTTAACCTACCACCATGTTAACCTACCACCATGTTAACCTACCATCATGTTAACCTACCATCATGTTAACCTACCACCATGTTAACCTACCACCATGTTAACCTACCATCATGTTAACCTACCACCATGTTAACCTCCCATCATGTTAACCTACCACCATGCTAACCTACCACCATGTTAACCTACCATCATGTTAACCTACCACCATGTTAACCTACCATCATGTTAACCTACCATCATGTTAACCTACCACCATGTTAACCTACCATCATGTTAACCTACCACCATGTTAACCTACCATCATGTTAACCTACCATCATGTTAACCTACCACCATGTTAACCTACCATCATGTTAACCTACCATCATGTTAACGTCAACCACATCTGCACCATTATGCTCTTTATCTCAAACTCACAATGGCTGGGAGATTCAGGAGCCTTAGTTGGTGATGGTCAAGAGTACAGGCAGAGGGGAGTACTTTGTTGTCTAGTGAAGGAGGATCACCCAAGACCTTCCCCAAGATCCTGAAGGCTCCTCCCAGCTCCTGATGGTGGTGCTGGATGGGGAAAGGGGGTTTATACGACCTTCTGGCTTCCTCTTTATAGTTCCGGGTTGTCTGAGTTAACATGGAAGTAATGATATGCGTTTGTGTGTTTGGAGTTAATGAGATTCTTGTGGGTATTTTTAAGTATAAAATGTGAGTTAGGAGTTTGTTATGGGGGGTTTTCTACACCTGTGGATGTTTTAAGTGTCGTGTTAAAAATAAGTTGTTAGTATTGGCTGTGGGTGATGGTGGACTTAGTTATGGTCTTCCTTGGGTACGGAAGCCTGGGGGAATGGGAGGGGGAGGGGAGGGGAGGGGAGGGGAGGGTTAGGGGGAACCATTGAAAAGACCCCGAGATGAGATACGTTTTGTTTATTTATATATTTATTATTATTATTATTATTATTATTATTATTATTATTATTATTATTATTATTATTATTATTATTATTATTATTATTGTTATTATTATTATGATATTTTGGGATCCTTTAGTCGAGACAAATTCAATATTTTTTCCCCAAGTTTATAAGGAATGTAGTGTTGAAACGGCAGCTGTACATACCAGTGTTGTATTGGCTGGTACCCCGTTCACCCCCGCACTATTCCCCAGTCACCCATACCGCTCCCGCCCCCACCCTACCACCCATACTGCCCCCGCCACCCCTGCTGTGTTCACTGTGTCAGGAGCAGAGGAGAGGGGCATCTTTTTTTTTGTCTACTGTTCTTGTATCATATCGAATGCATTTTTTTTACAGCATATATACACCCGCCTTAGATATCCAAAGAGGCATATATAGTGTTATTCTTATTCGCCTGTATATTTATACTTACGGGTCATGTTTGTCTCGTGTTCCTTATGGCAGTGAATGTTAGAGTATTTCCTGAGTATTGTTTGTGTAGTTCTGTACTTAGAGGTTGACTTATTCACATCTGGGTTAGCACAGCAGTGTGAGGCAATGTGTCTGGCCTCACACTTATGCTTACATCTGCGTGAGGGTCAATCATTCAAGCACTTAGCTACTGAGTGCAAAGAAGTGAATACAACTTTAAGAAAGGAGAGAGTTTAGGAGCCAGAGAAGGTGTGTGTGTGTGTGTGTGTGTGTGTGTGTGTGTGTGTGTCAACAAGTGACAAGTTGTTTGGTGTCAGTAAGTGTATGAGACCAACAGTCAACTCTCGCTGCTCACTACTACAATATATCCCTCTTCACCAAACTTTCTTTTTCCTCAATATCAAAATAAACTCGGTGGCTAAGTTTTCAATTTTCGGTGTGAAGATTTCTTAATTCGTGTTGTCAGACTGTTAAACCTTCACCAGGGGTCGTGACACACTATTTTGGGAGTGGACCACACCAGGACACACACACACACACACACTCTTACAGTTTGGTGTTGGTGTAGTCTAGTTTTACGGTGAGGTGGTATTTTTAGTAGTGGTTCATCTGTGCACAATATTAAACTTTTTTTTCTTTTTTTTTTCTGGGTGTGTCTCAGGGGTGTGGCTGTATTAAGTAATATTAAAGGTACTGATCATTCTAAAACAATCCAAATTTATTCTTGTGATTTATTGTTATTTATATTATACTTTATTATTAGTAATATTATTTTTATTTATTATTATTATTAATTACTATGCTGTTATTTCATGTTATTCACATAAGTAAAGTGAAATTTCAAGCGTTTTTTATTGAATTTATCTATGGTGTGTGTGTGTGTGTGTGTTCCATCTTCTACACTATCATCGTTTACACCATCATGTACACTATCAACTACACCATCGTCTACAGTGACACCATCATCATCTACACTACCATCGTCTACAACTCTACACCATAATCTTCACTATCATCGTCTACACCATCATCTACACTATCATCGTCTACACCATCATCTACACTATCATCATCTACACCATCATCTACACTACCATCGTCTACACCATCATCTACACTATCATCGTCTACACCACCATCTACACTATCATCGTCTACACCATCATCTACACTATCATAATCTTCACTATCATCGTCTACACCATCATCTACACTATCATCGTCTACACCATCATCTACACTATCATAATCTTCACTATCATCGTCTACACCATCATCTACACTATCATCGTCTACACCATCATCTACACTATCATCATCTACACCATCATCTACACTATCATCATCTTCACTATCATCGTCTACACCATCATCTACACTATCATCGTCTACACCATCATCTACACTATCATCATCTACACTATCATCGTCTACACCATCATCTACACTATCATCGTCTACACCATCATCTACACTATCA
>NW_024719869.1:0-10847 GCF_018991925.1 Homarus americanus | reverse complement strand
ATATACTTGTGACACTGGCCAGTTGCTTCTGGTGTTATGGTACAGGGGTACCAAGTGACAGCACTAGGATCCCGCTTCCTCTATCAAGGAATAAACAATTAAAATTTAAATTGAAAAAAAAACAAAAAAAACATTCAAATAAATTACTATCTTACAAGAATCCCTCCAATGTAAGTTATATTCACCCAGGTCGTTTGGGTGGAAAATTATGAGACGAGCTTAGTCACTCTTAAGTAATGATAAATAAACACGCAGGCAGGCCTTCAGCGCCAACTGTCAAATCTTATCTCAAATAAATAAACAAACAAACGCCAGACATTCTGTCACCTCACCTTCGCTCCCTCTTCCCGCCACCCTCGTGTTCAAGATATATATATATATATATATATATATATATATATATATATATATATATATATATATATATATATATATATATATATATATATATATATATATATATATATATATATATATATATATATATCTGTAATTTTAAAAGATTAATATTCAATTTTTTAGTCGTTTTAACAATTATTGAACAAAATTGAAGGTAAAGTGACTGGTTTAATGCGCGGCATCCAGCCTCTTAACACAGCAAACAGGCGTCAGTCTCTCTCTGTTTTCACTGGAGGTAACATCTTGCTTGAGACACTCTTCAACTAAACGCTTTTTTTCTGTGTTTCCAAGCAAATTATTGGTCATTTTGAAAATTATTTTACATATTGACAATATATAGTGCAGTGCAGTGTTATTTTAAAGAAAATATTCTTTATTTACAGCTAGTTTAACTTTGAAAAATACGTGTTGCCATTGTTTGAATCCAGCATGGGGCCTAAGAGAACAAGAAAAGTGATTTCAATCCAAATGAAGCAGGAAATAATAAAAAAACACGAACAAGGTATTAAATCAAATGCGCTATGCAAAGAATATGGCATGTCGGCATCAACTGTGTCGACAATTCTTGCACAAAAAGACAAATTTAAGGAAGTGAACGTGAGAGACAAATCTACAAGAGTGTTTAAAAGTAGATCCCTAATCGTAGAAACTGAGAGGTTACTTATCATCTGGATTAGGGAAAAACAGATGAAAGGTGATTCAGTTTCTGGTGATTTCATTTGTGAAAGAGCCAGGGAGATTTATGAACATTTAAAGACAGATCAACCTAGTTCTTCAGGAACAGAATTTGAAGATTTTCGGGCTAGCAAAGGCTGGTTCGAAAAATTTAAGAAGAGAAGTGACATTTTAAGTGTTGTTAGGCATGGTGAAGCTGCTAGTGCTGATAAAGAAGGGGCAGCAAAGTTTTTAATTGAATTTAAAAAACTGATGGAAGAAGAAAATTATCTTCCACAGCAAGTGTTCAATGTTGACGAAACTGGGCTGTTCTGGAAAAAGATGCCCAAAAGAACATTCATCACCAAGGATGAAGCCTCTTTACCTGGGCATAAACCCATGAAAGACCGTCTCACTCTATTGCTTGGTTCCAATGCTTCAGGGGATTTCCGACTGAAGCCTATGCTTGTCTACCACTCTGAAAACCCCAGGGTGTTCAAGCAACAGAAAGTGGTAAGAACAATGCTTGGAGTTTATTGGAAGTCCAACCGTAAGGCATGGGTGACAAGACAGTTCTTTAATGAATGGGCTATTGATGTGTTTTGCCCCTCTGTCAAGAGCTACCTAACCACCAATAAACTTCCTTTAAAGGCTCTTCTCCTCATGGATAATGCTCCTGGTCATGACCCTGACCTTGCCAGAAATTTGGAGTATAAATTTGACTTTGTGAAAGTGTTGTTTTTGCCTCCAAACACTACATCACTCATACAGCCAATGGACCAGAATGTGATCAGCAACTTCAAGAAGTTGTACATGAAGAAAATGTTTAGGAGGTGTCATCAGGCAACTTCCACTGATCCTGAACTAACACTGAAACAGTTCTGGAAGACACAATTCAACGTCCTGGAGGCTGTAAAATTGATTGTGTCATCATGGCAAGAAGTCTCCAATAGAACCCTCAATTCTTCATGGAAAGCACTGTGGCCATCAGTAGTCCATGATTTTGAGGGATTTGAGGATGACACAGAGTTGGACCAGGAGATTGTGTCCATTGGTCAGTCATTGGGTCTTGAAGTGGAGGAGAAGGATGTGGAAGAGCTTGTGATGTCTCATGAGGAGGAACTTACTCCTAATGACTTGAAGGAACTGGATGAGATGTTACGGGTAGAGGCTGACAGTGGTGAGGAGGAAATTGAAAGTGATGACCATATGTCAGCTAAACAGTTGAAAGATGTGATTTACCACTGGGAGAAGTTCAGGGAACTGGCTTCAAAGCACCCAGAAGTGGAAAAACTGAACTAACTTTGTGTCATGTTGAGGACTCAGTGGTCTCCTTCTTTAAACATAAGTTAATGGTGAGGAGGACAGATGCCCCACAGACCACAATTGACACTTTCTTCAGTAAAAGGCAGAGGGAACAAGATGCTAGCCCTCAGCCTTCCACTTCAAGAAGGAGAGAGGATGTTCATGGTGGAGAATCTGTCAGTCCAGAGGTTCCTGACATTTTCATGGAAGGTGACTCACCTTCCAAGAAGCAGTAAAATGCTTCTCCTCCACCTCCACTTCCTTCTCTTCTCCCTTCTCCTCCTGCACCTCCCACTTCAAATGCACATCATCATCATCATCCAGGAGCCTTCTACATACACACCTCAAAGTAAGTAAATTTTTCTGCCATTTTTGTTGAAGTTAGGAAATTTTCGGTGAGCTGGAACAAATTACCCAAAAACCCATTGAAACAATGGTTTCGGTTAACGAACTTTTCGGTTAACGAACGACCTTCTGGAATGGATTGAGTTCGCTAACCGAGGGGCTACTGTAATGATAAATAAACACGCAGGCCTTCAGCGCCAACTGTTAAATCTATCTCAACAAATAAAGACACTGTCACCACTTCCCCCACTTTTCACACCGCCATACCGTGTTCCCAGAGATAAAAGATTGGTGATTTTATATGTTTATTTTATATAATATCTCAGACTATAGTTAGAATAATTTGTATTGCTGAAATCCTTGCAAGACAGAGAGATTAATTTGAATATAAAGTACTCATATATTTACCAAGATACAAAAAATGTTGTACATTAGTGTACAATACTGTAGTACATTTTATAAAAAGTTTTTCAACTATATTTTTGGGTAGATTTACATAAATTTCTTCATTTATTTTCATCCATTTACATGCACGCACCATACTAAAAGAAACGTAAAATAATAAATGACCTTAGTGCAAAGCTGGAGTGCACATGTACTAATTTGATTACGGTACTAAAATTGTTATGTCTAGTGCGAATTACAAAATGTTTATATTCAAGTAAATCAGTATCTTACAAGAATCCCAGTTATGTTAATTATGTTCTCCTGGGTCATATCACTGGCATTTTAAAATGAAAGTAGCTTAGTAGGACTGTTAAATAAACACACAGAGACCTTCAGCTCAAACTTATCACCTCAACCCCCCCCACCCCTCGCTTTCCCTCCCTCCCTCCCTAATCTGCTCAGCCGGGGGTTTATTTAGGCTTACAGTTTTTATCTTATATAATATCTCAGACTAAAGTTAAGAGATTATAATTTGCATTGCTGGAATCCTTGCAAGACAGCCAATAATTTGAATATAAATGTCATATATTTTGCTTAAGAGATAAAAATTTTTGTACATTAGTGTACAGTACTGGTTTTCAGTTAAAAAACTGTTGTATTACAATAATATTCCCTCCTAATTGACTTGAATAAATACTTGAACGGAAATATACAATATTTTTGTTGAAACTACCCGCGCTTCAGTGTAAAGTGTCGTAATAATAAATGGTAAACAATTTGCCTTCGGCACTCTGTGTTTCAGGCACGGCGAGCCTCAGTTTATAGGACGTAGTGTGTTTTTACTGAAGGTTTTGTTGTTCCAATACCCTCAAAAACTTGGAGCGACCTATTATTAGGTAGTAGGTATTAGGCAGCTACCAAACAGGGAGGTACTACTACCTGGGAAGATATTGGAAGCATAATGTGTAGTCTATGGTAGACCCTGCTGCTGTATGGCATCACAAAAATTGTGTCCAAGTCTCAGGATGCTGATCTGACTTTCTGCCTCAATTACAGGGTCTCAATTGTTTCACTTACTATTAACAACACAACATACATATACAGTATTGTTTCTTACTTTTGATTTTTTTATTATTATTATTATTATTATTATTATTATTATTATTATTATTATTACTATTACTACTACTACTACATTTTCGCCCCCCAGGCCCTGATGTGGGTCAGTGACCTGTGCCCGGGTGGGCTAATCCACGTAAAAAAAAAAAAATAAATAAAAATAAACAAGGAATATCATAAATTAACGATTTTTTGGTAAGAAAATCAGGGTCGACCTACAATGCTGATGTCAACACAAGCGTGGTTACAGCGAGACTGACTGAGTGAGGGAGCGACGCGCTATGCGTGAGGTAGCGGGAGCGGGCGGTGTCCAGTGTTCGGTGCCGCGCGCGACATGAATGGCGCGATTTGAATGTACTTCAATTACTCCAATGTACAGAATATTCCTCCGGCTAGGCAATCCGCGTATTTGCGAATCCGTGTATGCTAAACCCGCGTATGTTAAGGGCCGACTGAAATAATAATAATAATAATAATAATAATAATAATAATAATAATAATAATAATAATAATAATAATAACAACAACAACAACACTAATAATAATACAGTAGAAGTCCAAAAATCCAGACTGCTCGGGGATTAGCTCGGTCCGGATTTTCCGGATTCTCGGGCAGTACTTTTAAAATTCAAATTTAAGGAGGAACGAAGAAGAGATGAACAGGTACATTTTGATAGTTTATTCATTAGCAAATACAGCATGCTTTATTTATCAAAACGAACAGTTTTAAAGAAAAATAAAGTCAATACTTGACAAAAATGTAAACAAACATTTTTTACTACAAAAAAAGGGGCGTGTAATGTTTGAAATCATGTTTAAAAATGAACATTGTAAAAGAAAATTACAGTAAACAAATGAAAGCATTAGTTATTTTATGCAAATTTATTATTTATTTGTACAGTAGTTTATTAACGAAACATTTTCATATAAAATACAAAGTACAAAACAACAAATAAATATTTATTCGTTCATTTCCACGACTTCACTATCATCTGCTGCACTGCTTGTGGATGGAACACTTGCAGCTTCTACTGCATCTGCTGCACTGCTTGACGCTTCTATTGCTTTCTTTAAATACTTTCGTATATCACCTTGTGTACGACTTTGTAATTTCTTTGTGATAAAAATATTCTGCACCATGTGTGCATGCATGACATCTTGAAGACTGAAGCTATGGTTCTGTTCCACAAATTTAATAACCGTTTCAATGCCCTTTTCTGCAGTAGCCCACGATATCTTTTCTTCATCTTTGTCGTCTTCTTCACTAGATTCTTCTGAATAATTCTCTTCTATCTTATCAGGAGTTGTAATGCTTTGAATGATTTCTTGATCAGTGAAAGTGGCTGCAACTTCAATATCATCTTCAGTGCGTATCCACTCTTCTATGTCAGCAGCAATATCTAACTGTCTAATACCATGACGAGTCTTGAAATTCCTAAGCCATCCATCACTAAATGCGCACTCTGATTCAATGTTCATTTGCTCCTTAAAAGACTTTGCTTTGGCAATAAGCATCGGCCCAGAAATTGCCATACCTTTTGATCGTTTTAACAAAAACCATTCGTGCAACACTTGATCAAGATTTTCTTATTTGGGCCAATGTAAACTTTTTCTTTCAGCAATTTTAATGTAAGGCTCAGAAGAAGCTGTGAATTCTAGAATTTTATTCTTTGCCTTTTTTATATCATAAATTGTAGACTTTCCAATGTTGTATGTTTCCATTAGAACAGCATTGCTCACATTACATTCTAGTTTCTTAATTATTTCAAGTTTGTCACTAAATTTCAATGTGTTCTTCTTTCTCTTCACACAACGAAGTTTATCTACTTTAGGGGCCATTATTATGGGCTTGTACTCTGTACATGGAAAGAGTAGGACTCAAAATTACATACGTTGTCACAGTTTGATTGCTTGTTTAAAGTGGCGATCGTGTGGTAATTTGTTGTCGCTGTGCAGCTGTGGCATTCACTCATGCACACATACACACAAAAGATTTATAGTGCCTCAAATTTTACATTTCAGTTCAAGCTAATTACAAAACTAACAAAATTAGATACCTGTAATTTACAATTACTTATATTATTAGAATTATGTAAATTAATTTTTTAAAGCAACTCCATTCATTCACGTAACCCACAAAAAGCCCCCGCTAAATTTAAAAAGTTTGAGTTTTCGAAAAGTCCGGATTCTCGGGTGGTCCGGATTCCTGGCATCCGGATTTTTGGACTTTTAATGTGTGTGTGTGTGTATATATATATATATATATATATATATATATATATATATATATATATATATATATATATATATATATATATATATATATATATATATATATATACCGTATATCACGGCCTATAAGGCGGCGGGGTGCATAAGACGCCCCCCCCAAATTTCCATTTAAAAAGTAGCTTTTGAGCTCTATTTGCTGTATAAGACCAGTACCCCAAATGTGACACTTACCCACTGACTCAGTAGTCCTTTACCAACCATCCTTGATTTTTTAAAATAAGGCCAATTCACTTCAAGTAATGTCATCAAATTATACCCGCTGGTGTAGTGTAAACACTAGTGACGTCACTGAAGCGTGGTGGGAGTGTTCCCTCGTCTCGGTGGTGTGGCTGTGTTCCGACTATTTATACAACATGTGATTCAACAGCAACCACCGTATTCTAATTGTGGTGTTTCATTAGGATTTGAGTGAAAAAGGTTACCAGTATGTACTTACTACATACATTTATTACACAAATATATATATATATATATATATATATATATATATATATATATATATATATATATATATATATATATATATATATATATATATATATATATATATATATACTGAATATACTATGTACAAAAAATGAATGTTCAATGAATTATTTATGGTGCATTAGGGTACTGGCCACTTCAGATGGGCTATAAATAGCGCCTTGTTATCTCCCCTCCATCTCACCCTGAGCCAGACAGAAGCGTCTTGGTAAATAACATGTTTGCTTATTTTCCATTTACTTTAAATAGATTTACCGAATTATTTGTTTTATTTATTTATTTATAATATACTGTAATATATTAAACACACTGTAATTATTTTCTTTAATTTATAAACTGTTTTGCGACAAAGGAATGTTCTCCAGTAGTGACGTCACTTGAGCGTCTGTAATTAACCGTCGATAGTTTCAAGAATTAATGCACTCATTTACTGAATATTCTTTGTAAAAAAATAAAATTTAAATAAATTATTTATAGGAGATAAATATTATTGAGTAAATATACCGATACCGGTATGCATTACTGACCACCTCCACGGCTAAAAATAGCCCAATCTCGCGGTCACTTTTCCTTTCTTGTCTCCTCACTGGCAAATGGGGGGGGCGTGGGGAGGGGTGTGTGATGATAGCTGTGTTTATTACAGGGGTATAATTCTCTTTTACGGTATGTTAGACAGGTTTATAATACATTTTTATTATTTTAATATCCCGGTAATCTTAATTTGAATCCAGCTTGCCAAACGTAAGTTTCAGTATAAAATAATTAGTGGTAAGACCTTGTGAGTGGCTTACGATGTTTTCATCACCACTCTTGACACACTAAACCACAATATTTAAGAGGTAAGAATTTTAAACTTGGTGGTTTAGACGACCCCCTAACTTTGGGCAGATTTTTTTAATGTTCAAATTTCGTCTTATAGGCCGTGATATACGGTATCAACTTCTAACCATTTGGGCAGCTGGTCTGTTATTTGTTACTTTGTTGTCCAGTGTTAGTGCAGGAGGAACCAGGAGTACCTGGAAGAAACCAGTGACGTTTGGTAGGGTCACACTGGCTAACACCCTTCTCAGGTCTGTCCTGGGCCAGGACTTGAACCCAGGACATTGATTCAGATATATGCACATTAATGATGCACCTTATTGATTCAGGGTTTTTAAAATTATTCACCATTCTGTATCTACAAATTCTTACATCCAAAAGATAATATATATATATATATATATATATATATATATATATATATATATATATATATATATATATATATATATATATATATATATATATATATATATATATATATATATATATATATATACCCGTGTGTAGTTTTTAAGACTCAATTTTTTGGCAAAAAATTGGGGGTCGACCTCTAAACGGGTAAATGGTTTCGTTAGGTTGAAAAATATTTACCAGTAAACAATGGAAACGACGCACCACCAGCTGTGAGTGTCGGTACAGTTGCCAGGGCAGATCTCTTGCGTCATCATAGCAAGCCCATAGTAGTCAAATGCATGGTATGGTAGCATAGGACGATGTAAAACAAAGTATTCATTTTTAAAAGTTTATTTATAGATACATAAATTTTTTTTCATTAAATTTGAAACATCAATATTTGTTAATTAAATTTGAAGCAAAAGAAAACTACGTTACTGTGTTTCTAAATATTTTCATTAAAATATTACATCACAAGTATATTTTACCTTAACGACGTTTGCTGAAAAAAACGTCGTATTACAGTGGAAAGTGGGATAAATTCGTGATGAAAACAATGACTTTCGCTTTCTTTCGTTGTTCAAAAGATTTTACCGTAATCGCTTTTCGAATGATTTTCAGTTAAAAACTGTTGTTTTACAATAATATTCTATCCTAATTCGCTTGAATAAATACTACGATACCATATTTCTGAATATTTTCATTAAAATCCTTCAAAATCATAATATGATGTGAGTCAGGTCATCTACACACAGTTACCAGTTTCAAGATTTTCCGTTTAAAATTTTAAGTTACCGAGTGTTTCTTTTCCCAAATCGTTTTACAATACTGTAGGTAAAACAGTTTACTATTGTGCAAACCCCACAGAAAAAAAAAAACAGAAATGGAGACACCAAAAATAGAAAAAAAAATGCTGTGTCTGACTTGCAACACTGTTGGTAGGGTCAGGTGTTTCTAACGGCATCCTGCCAGTACCCGGTAATCAAATTTATAACAGTGTCTAACCTCAATTACTGTAGTTTATCTGATGTATGCAATATGAAGTAGAAAATACCAGTTAAAGTGAGAAATTGGAAGAGAATAAACAAGAAAGATGTCATTGGGCTACCTTTGGTAGGGCTGAGGGAGAGAGTACCAGCTGTTTGATCTTTTTTGGCAGGAGAGTCACGCAAATATCCATACTGGTATTTGTTTGGTGTCTTCTTTTTATTTAAAATGAATACAGTAGTACCCCAATTTCGCGGTCCAATTGAACCCACAGGGTACCCTTGGAAAGTGAAAGCCATAGAAAAGTGAAAACCGCGTAAAGTGAACAACAGAACATATGGGATTAATTCCAATAGAGACTGGCCCGACCCCCAAACTCCACTTTTTCCGACACAATACCTATGTTGTAGTAAAAATAACATCTAAATTTTATGATGGTATGCTCACACAATTAATATTTAAGAGAAATACAGTCGCCAGGTTTATGTCCATTCAAATATTGGACTCAAATCCCCCTCCCCCCCTCTTCCCAGCTCACTAGCTCCTACCTCTCTGATTAATGTTTGGGTGAAAACCCTAGATTTTAACGTTTAGTAATAAATAATACCTCAGACTAAAGTTAGGATAATATAATTGACATTTCTGGATTCCTTGCAAGTCAGGGAATATTTTGAATGTAAACATCATATATTTTGCACAAAAGATAAAATATTTGCTTTGTGTAAACCAAATTATTACATTAGATCTAAAATTTGTATGTCTAATGCAAAATCCATGATGTTTATATTCAAAATGATCATCATATTGTAAGAATTCCAGCAATGTAAATTATATTCTGGCCGGGTAATTTGTATGAATTTTGTGAGCTAAAAAAAAAAATTATAATTCCGCAGTACAGTGGTCCTCGGTTGGCCGAGCACAATCCGTTCAACAGGTTGCTCTTTAACTTCCTAAAACCTAGTTAACGAAACCATTGTTTCAATGGGTTTTAGGTGCAGTAATTGGTTCCAGCTCACGAAAATTGCCTAAATTCAACAAAAAGGTGGAAAGTACACTTACTTTGAGGTGTGTATGTAGAAGGCTCCTGGATGATGATGATGATGAAGATGATGGGAATTAGAATGGGGAGGAGAAGGAAGAAGAGAAGGCATTGGGGTGGAAGAGAAGTCACCCCATGGCACCATTTCACCCATAAAATTTTAGTTCTCTTGGTGTATTTCAAGATTATTTTCTTTAAACCAACACTGCACTGCATTATATATTGTCAATATGTAAAATATATTTCAAAATGACCAATAATTTGCTTGGAAACACAGAAAAAAAGCATTTAGTTGAAAAGAGTCTCAAGCAAGATGTTAACTCCACTGAAAACAGAGAGAGACTAACGCCTGTCTGGTGTGTTAACAGGCTGGATGGCACGCCAGAAACTAGTTTCTTTACCTTCAATTATGTTCAATAATTGTTAAAATGACTAAAAAAGTTAATATTAAACTTTTAAAATTATTGAATAGTATAAACTTCTTGATATTTACTAAAATAGTAAAGAATTTAAGCCCTAAAACCGATTACTGTATTGGAGGACCAATACTACAGCTGGTGGACCGCCAAATGCAAGCGAAAACATGTTGAAGTCAGCTCGTAAAAAACTCGTTAATCGA
>NW_024719868.1:0-4527 GCF_018991925.1 Homarus americanus | reverse complement strand
TTAGGTGCGTAATTAAATTTCGGCAAGGGTTCTGAAAAGTGTCAATTATCCTGCAAAAATGAATTTCATATAATCACATTTTCTATATGTTTTTCCTAGAGAACTTTAGTATATTTTAAATCTGGAACAAAATTCACATATATGTGTCAAATTTTAAGAAAAATGACATTTATACTTAAAATGCAGGAAATTGGTATAAATCAATGTCTGGTATATGGCAAATAAAATTATATCAATTTTGTTACTAAACAGCAAATTTAGATATGTATTAATATTCAGATAATATCAAACAAAATAATACAAAAATAAGCTATATTGCATTCAAGAAATATCTATACCTCAATACATAATATGTCCGCATGTCGTCTCATTTGGAGTTTTCAAGACATTGGAATTACGCTTCTTCATTAATTAATATAATATTTTGGGCGGGTTTACCCGATGTCGCATCAAGGAACCACTCTCTGGAACAAGGTTATACCTGAGATCAGAATTATGAAGAACAATCAGATGCATTAAAGAATCAATCACAGTATCACTCTGGTTCCTTAATGGCACAAACATTCAAAACAATATTATCAAAATTATTTAAAAATATTAACTACACACGTCAAGATAATAAGTCAGAGTGGTGTTAACTACACCCGTAATAGAAGATAAAATGTTCCTCTAGGTATCTCCTAGAGTCCTAGACTCAGTGTCTCAGTGTGATTAATATACTCAGATAGCTCAGTGTACCAGTGTCCATGAAGAATAGAGTAAATCAGATTAGTTGAGGAAAGCAGCTTCCACGTTAAGCAAGAGGGGTTTCACTAAGGGCTGGGGACATGTGGTTGTGTGAGCCAGGGAGAGGCTGCTGACCCGATCGTCCCGACCGTCAGCTGGGCACCAGACGGCTAGATTCCTCAAGAGATCCCTTGGTACCCACCTAAACAGTGACAGGCCTACTCTGATCGGTCAATGGCGTAATCGCACCCTCAATCATCAAGCAGTCTCAAGCGGCAGTCAATCTTCGCAGTCAAACTCGGTCAATCTGGTCAAGTGGGTTCTGGCGAACCCTGAAATGAACTTACTGTTAGCTCTAGTTTACTTTATCACTGCCCTATCTAACCCTGTCTGAGATCGAATGAGACTTACTTGTTGATACTGCAATAGCGCAGCACTGGTGACTAGGCCCACGTGACTATTTCTGTGATGGGCCAGAACGTCTTGTCTGTGTGAATGCTCTCCGGGACTGGGCCTAGCCAGCGTCGCGTCTCTCCCGGCGTTAGCTTGAGCTCGTGATATATTTACCTTCCTAATAACGTCTTGGACACCCGTAACATTATTCAGACTGCTAAACGATCTATAATAATTTCCAAATTCAATAATAGTCCCTTAACTTCATAGATCGCATCATTATTAATTCGGTAAATCACATTTAATATCATATAGGCCCTAGTTCACAATCTCTCGCTACGAGCAGGCAGCGCTCCTCCTCAGATGACCTTGAGCGTCAGTATCACTCATGGTATGGGCATTTGAAATTACTCTGAAATTTCTTGATATCACATATATATATATATATATATATATATATATATATATATATATATATATATATATATATATATATATATATATATATATATATATATATATATATATATATATATATATATATATATATATATATAATGGTTTCACTTTCCGCGATTTCTGTTTATCTTCAGAACCAGACTTTTTCACTTTCATGGTTATCTGCTCATATCGCAGTGAAGTATATTTTTTTTTTTTAGCTCATAAATTCATTAAATTACCCTGCCAGAATATAACACATTGCTGGAATTCTTACAATATGATGATCATTTTGAATATAAACATCATGGATTTTGCATTGGACATACAATTTAGATCTAATGTAATAATTTGGTTTACACAAAGCAAATATTTTATTGTTGTGCAAAATAAATGAAGTTTACATTCAAAATATTCCCTGACCTGCAAGGAATCTAGAAATGTCAATTATATTTTTCTAACTTTAGTCTGGGTTTATTATTTATTACTAAAATGTAAATATATATTTACTTTAATATTTCTCTGGTAGGGAGGGAAGGTGGGGTATGGGGTTGGAAGGAAGGAGGGCAGGGTGGGTATTTGATGAGCAGATAGTGTCCTTGAAGAATATTTCTTTGTTTATTTACTGAAGATATTGTTTTAGCTCTTAAAATTCATACAAATTACATTCGGAATATAATTTACATTGCTGGAATTCTTACAATATGATGATCATTATTACTAAATTATTTATTACTAAATGCTAAAATCTAGTGTTTTCATCAAACATTTTCTCAGAGGTAGGGCCAGTGAGCTGGGAAGAGGGATTTGAGTCCATTATTTGAATGGACATTGACCTGGTGATATGTTCTCTTAAATATTAATTGTGTGAGCATACCATCATAAAATTAAGATGTTATTTACTACAACATAGGTATTGTGTCTGGAAAAAAGTGGAGTTTGAGGGTGGGCAGTCTCTATTGAAATTAATCCCATTATGTTCTTGTTCACTTTCTATATATATATATATATATATATATATATATAAGAATCACACGGGAAAATGGGACAGCGAACACCTTAGCTTTAGTCTGAGACATCTTCAGGTTGCGCTGAAGATGTCTTGAATAACTCAATCAATGTTTTTCGTGGATTTACATATATATAATATATATATATATATATATATGTAACCGGTCGGAATTTGCTGACTTTACTTTCTCACTTGACTGGGGTTTATTAAAATTTAATAGATGGTAAAGGCAGTGGAAAGCCCTTTGAAATCGAACCAGCACAAGAACACTTTCTACTACACAAAATGAACTGTCATGACCGTGGAAGGATAGCGTCTGTGACTGGGATGGACACATTCTGTAAAATTTAGAGACTTATATTTCCCTCCAACACTCTAACACAATCAAATAATGGTACACCAATATCGCACCTCTTAACTTAAACTTTAACCACTACTCTGGGAATAAAAGTTATACATGACATAGAAATTATTAGAAACACAGGCAACAATAAATTTAAAGATATTAAGATGTTAATTGCACATATGAACAGGCCTTAGGGCTTTCACAAAATAATATCAGTCACTTAGGAAATGGTACTAAAAAATAAGAAATTAAATACTCACAATGAATAGGCCTTAAGGGTCTTCAACAAAATAATATCAGTCACTGGGAATGGTAATAAAAGATAAGAAATTAAATACTCTACAATGAATAAGCCCTAAGGGCTTTCAGCAAAATAATATCACTCAACAAATTATGCTTCCAACAGGTGTACCTTCCTAACCTAACCTAACCACTGCTCTGGGGAACAAGGTTATACCTGAGATCAGAATTATGAAGAATTAGAGGCATTAAAAGAATCAAATCACAGTATCACTCTGGTTCACTTAATGGCACAAACATTCAAAAACACTACTATCAAAATTATTTAGAAATATTAAACTACACACGTCAAGAATAATATCAGTCTGAGGAATGGTGTTAACTACACCCGTGATAAGGAAGATAAAATGTTCCTCTGGGCTCCTAGAGTCCTAGACTCACGGTCTCAGTGTCATGACCGTATACTCTCAGATAGCCTCAATTACTCCCAGTGCGTCCATGGGCAGGAAGAGAGTGAGACCAATCGACCCTTGCATGTTGAGGAGAAACTTTAGCTTCCCGTTAGCAAGAGGTTTCACTAGCTGCTCGGGACATGTGGGGTTGTGCACGAGGTAAGTGATCACCCACTGCTGATGCTGGTCCCGTGTCGTGTTAGTTGTCAGGGACCTCGTTCACTCAGAAGATCCTTTCTACCTACAGATGACAGGCCTACACTGGTCGGTCCATGGAAACAATCGCCACCCTCAATCATCAACGGCAGTCAATCCTCTCGCAGTCAACTCCGGTCACTCCAGTCAAGTGGGTTCTGGCGGAAACCTGAAATAGAACTCACTGATGGCTCTGGTTTGCTTACTTTCTGCCCTATCTAACCCTGTCTGAGATCGAATGAGACTTGCTTGTTATATCTGCAATGCAACCCTGGGTGACTAGGCCACGTGACTATTTCTGATGGGCAGGCGGAACGTCTTGTCTGTGTGAATGCTCTCCGGAACTGGCCTAGCCAGCATCGCGTCTCCAAAGGCGCTAGCTTGGGCCTACGTGATATATTTTCCGCCTAACTAATAACTCCTTGGGACACCCTTAACATTATTCAGACTGCTAAACGATCTATAATAATTTCAAATTCAATAATAGTCCTTAACTTCATGAATCGCATCATTATTAATTCGGTAAATCATATTTAATATCATATGGGCCTAGTTCCGCAATCTCTCGCTACGAGCAGGCAGCGCTCCCTCCCCTCAGATGACCTTGGACGCTCAGTATCACTCATGGCGGGGCATTTGAAATTACTCTGAAATTTCTGGATATCACAATCGACCCCCTAAAAGACAGCACTGTCCTCATGTGCTGAGAAAACATGCATCGACCC
>NW_024719867.1:0-5529 GCF_018991925.1 Homarus americanus | reverse complement strand
ACCTGCAAATTTAAAATAGCCAAAATCAGACTCATCCCGAAAGCAGGAAAGAACCATACCCAAGCAGAGAACTACAGACCTATCTCACTACTGGAAACACCCGGTAAAATATTGGAAAAAATAGTCAACCACAGACATAGAAATTTTCTAGACCAAGAAAACAAATATAACCCGAGACAGCACGGCTTTTCTAAAAAATCGAGGAACCAACACAGCAATAGCACTAATATACGAATCAATTACAAATGCTGCAAGCAACAGAGACCAATGCAATATAATTCTAAGAGATGTGTCAAAAGCATTTGATAAAGTCTGGCATGAAGGACTGAAGTTGAAAATAATCAAATTGAACATGCCTACCAATATCACAACACTACTATGCAATTTCTTAGACAACAGAAAGGCCAAATTACTCATTGACAACCATCTAGGACAAACTTTTAACCTTCATAGTGGAGTTCCCCAAGGCAGTAATATATCGCCGACATTATACACTGTATACACAGCAGACATGCCGCAACCACGGCAATCAGAATATATAGCATACGCAGATGATGTCACACAGATAGTCAGGTACCCCGGAAAATCCAAACAAATGATGGCCATTAGAACAAGCAGAGAAATAGAGATAATAAATAACTATGAACGAAAATGGAAGACAAAAACCAATGTCCAAAAACTCAAAGTAATTCACATCGCAAAAACAAACCACAACCCTATTATTGTCAACAACCAACAAATACCATATGCTGCCAACGGAAAAATATTAGGACTCAAGATATCCAGAAAAGGAATAATCCCCCACATCAAAAGAACCAAAAGATGGGCACAACTCTCCAGTCACACAAGGACCTGGAGGGACCCCACAAATAAACAAAGACCTAAATAGTTCACAAACACCCACAATAAAAAACTAAAAACGAAAAAGATGGGGATCATCCCTCCAGTGCCACAAGGACCTGGAGGGACCCCCCCCCCCCATCATAATATGCCCCAAGGAAACATCAAATAGAACAACTTAGCTTAGCTTGGCTGAGACCGGCCTTCCCTAACCCCATGAGCCACTAAGGCAACACTGTTGACGGAAGACAAAAAAACCCGTCTCCGCAAGGTGGATAGCTCACCTGCTGTTAACCTCCTCCTCTATTTCCCACTTCTGAACTTTACCTTGTACTGTACCCTTCTTGCACTCTCAGAGCTAGTGCTCTCTTCTCTCCGTATAACCAACCAACCAACCTACCTCTCTCTTCTTCTAGCTACAGCCGCAGCAAGCAACACCACCACCTCCTCCTCCTGCCTGGCGGCCCTCGCTCCCGCTGACGAGCATGGCGACCCACAAGCTGGTCCTCCTCTGAGCATCCTCACCAACCAGCTCTCTCTACACCACGCTTCTAACCACGTTGCCACTTCCCAGCACCAAGCTGCACTGTACATCCAATACAATATGTATACAGAGAGCACATTGTGAGTTTCCTTTCTCCATCCCATCCAGAGTGCGAACCTAAACATCTCGTACCCCACAGTAGCTTACAAAAACAGGACTTCAACCCCGTATCATTTTGGCTGAAGACAGTGACAGGAAGAACTCTGTTGGGGAACAAGCATATCCTAATGTATCATCATCAGCACTGGCCTTACTCTCTCTACCGTACTCTAATGCATCAGTTGAGAACATTTTCACAAATGAACCTAGTTCACACATTCTATCAATTCACTATAGGTTAAAGGTGGAATCCAAGACACGTGGAAACTTCATACGACCTATAGAAATGATAAAGAATTTCGCCAACAAATGAACGAGAATCTGTGGACGAACTCTTGGAACAATCTGCCAGAAAGTGTTGTGACGGCACCGAGTGTGAGCTCTTTCAAGACCAGACTTGACCAACACTGGATCGGGTTCAGGTACATTCAGGAGCCGGTGCATGCCCAGTACTTGCCAACAGTGCGTAACAGAGACAGGGTTGCCAGATTGGCCTTTTTATGGCCAAATATGAGATATTTGGCCTTTTTGGAAGGTATTTGGCCACCAAAATTTCGATTTGGCCATATTCAAAATTTGGCCATTTTTTTTAAGTACGTACTAAACGCGTATTGAACGCGTTTACAACACGTAGACTGAACGGAGTGCCGGCCCACCGGTGCCCGGCGGGCACTCAGAAAAACTCTTTGCAATAGAATTTACAATAATGATGGTACAGACAAAGGCATTGAAAAAATTGATTTTGGAGCCAAATTTCTGCAAGAAGTTAATAGTCATCTAAAGGAGTTCAAGGAGAGACAACAAGTTAAAGTATGAGGGCCTGACCTGCCACCATTTATGAAGGCCACTACTGCCACCATTTATGAGGGCCTGGGCTTCTACCATTTATGAGGGCCTGGGCTTCTACCATTTATGAGGGCCTCTGTGTGCCAGTAACAATTCCGTTTACTCTCATACTTATTACCATTGGTAGCGTGACGATAGGAGGCTCGTGGGTAGATGTAATGATAGTATCAAGCAATAGGGAAGAAAAAACGGTAAATACTGTAGGTAAATAATAGACACAATTATACAAATACAAAATTTATTTAAACATGAATATGAAATTAGCAGAAAGAATTTATTTGTACCAACAGACGAAATCTAGCACTAGGCCCTGAGGCTCAACATACTCACACCATTACTGGGTGGACATACTCAATAACACTTCCAACCCTACTGGGTGGACATACTCAATAACACTTCCAACCCTACTGGGTGGACATACTCAATAACACATAACTCTTATAGTCACTTAGCACCATAAAGACCAGGGCAACTGCCACTACAACACTCAGTCGTCAGGAGTGATACTCAAGCAACAGCCATGGGGTCCAGCCACCATGGAGTACTTTCCGACGAACTCTGGAGATCCCAGTGGATTAATTCCACCACACAAATAGCCCTACTGAGTTAGACACTCATCCACCAATGATGGGGGCTGGTAGTGGTGTGTGGCTTGGTGATCCGGGGTCACCTCGCAGGCCGAGCGTTAGGGCCAGACGAGCCAGCTATGGGGGCTATAGGTAGTCTGAAGTGTCTGACTACCGGGTCTCACGAAGGTAACTGATCCTACTGGACCTCGGACATCTCCCCAGACATAGTGGATACAACATCCACGCTACAGACACGGCCTAGGCTGCGTTAGGGATCTGTATGGATGAAGGGATGGGCACTCACTAACGGTGACAACAACATCACGTTTCAGGGGACGTTAAAGACGTAAATATGACTTCACTCAGAGCATGTCAACTACGTTACTGTAACACTTGCACAATCAACTATTAATTGGGTCAACTCACTTAAAGAAGGGCGAATTACAACACAGCGTGGAATGGCATACCTGTATGGATGAAGGGACAGGCACTCACTAACGGTAGAAATGCCCCCGGCGCCCTCACTCAAAATAGGCCAGGGAGTCCACCTACTTCTATTCCGATGAATTAATTTACTGTACACTCTGACGTTGAAATTGAGACTATGAACTCATTTTCATTCCCTACTATTATCTTCACTAACAATGCTCTGACTCAGCTATCAAAAGCAAAATTAAATTGATTACAAAGGGTTGGATGGCAACAGGTCCCAGCATACAGTGTCTGCTACTAAATCCGTGGATTATATTCCAAGTTCCTACTAAACAAAGACGGGGAAACAGAGGAATACGGGGGACGTTTCCACTGGGGGACTCAGAAGGTTTTGTGTACGTTTGAGCGTAATATGAATCCTTAAGGTTTTCAGGTTAGCCGTCATCATGATCATTACAAAGCTTCCCCCTTCCCCAAGATTTATATTATCGGTAACGTTCAGAAAACACTTAAGTAGTGACATACACATTAAATGATTAATATAAAGTATAAATCCTCATACAAAACATTGCACAAATTATATCAATAAAAATAGAAAAATAATTCCCTACCGGTGGTCAGGATTGGGTAAAAGAAATGGAAATCTGTTAATATACAACTAGAATGTGACACACCTTCATAAAAAAATATATTGGGATACTGTAACGACCACGGTCGTACACGTCAGTTAACGCCAAAATCAAATGATTCATATTACGCTCAATAGCCCACAAAACATGTACCTCTGCGTTTAGTTTGAGTCCTCCATCTGAGGAGTCCGTTTTCTCATCACTTCAAGACGCCTCAGTCCTCCGTTATCCCATTTTCTCTGACTTAATGAAACCAACCTCTCTATATAATGTATTTGAATGTGAGAGAGAACACCCTGGTTTAGAGTCAGCTTAGATATGTCGGTTTACAGTTGAAACATTCAAGATCCATTGTGAGTGGTGTTGAACGCTTCAACTGTCCTTATTGTTGGTAAGACGTGTCAAGTAAGCGAGTGTTGAGTCTGCCAGGACAAACGATACCCATCGGTTTCGTTCCTAAGAATATCCATGAGTTTCTGATCGCGCCTGAAGTTAGATCATTTTGTCGCCCCGACATCAGAGAATCTGATGTTTATAGTTTAATTAGTGTCAGTTATCTATTTAAGAAAGTCATTAATTTCCTGAACTATTCTGTCAACTGGTATAATCTCCAAGATCTAACGTCTCCCTGTGAATAGTTCCTTGTTCGCTGCAGGCCTGAGCTTGCAGAATTGTTGTTATCAACGTGTATATTCCACCTTTTCCTGGCAAGCTCAACCTCTGATTAGATTATATGAATAGACATAGGAAATTACCCTGATCCGGAACACCGGAGTTCATAATTAAATATACGGTGATCCAACATGGTAGAGAAGGTATGTTGTTGGTAAGATTGACCTTTCTGGCATGAATATGGAGGCCCAAGCTGCCCAGCGGGGGCACGTATATACCTCTACACGAGGGAGAATCACGCATTCGTGACTCTTCTTCCACGTCTACAGGTATGTTCACGTGTGTTCCATGCCGCCATATTAACTCAGTTTAACTTAGTCATTTTTGCGAATATCAGTGTTCATGTTTCAACATAGTACCTTCAGTGCCAATTAAGTCAAGTAAAGTAGAGCTCTAGCTATCGTCTGAACCGGTGCCAGACGTCTGGGTGGTGGCAGCTACCCCTTGTAAGTATAAAAAGTGTTATACAAAGAATAACATGGTTCCCCAGACTAACCCATGTATAAGAAAGACATAAAACAAAGTATACTTCAGAAAGGTAAGAACATTGAAACTGAGAATACAATCTATATGAAAGGAAATGAAAAGAAAGAACCTTGACTTGGAAAACATAAGTAGAGAAGCATAAGAGTTACTTATATAAGAATATATGAGAATATAAGGTATATAGAGGTAAAGAACATATAAGAATATAAGTAAGAACATATAAGAATAAATATATATGTAAAGAATGGAAGGAGAATAAGTATATTAAACAGGGTACTCATTGGAGGAATGCTACACAGAACAAATAAGTATATGAGTAAATAGAATACTACAGAAAACAGTAGCTGGATGGTAAATTATTGAAAAGAGAAAACTCGGCCCGTTACAATACATATAACAATAGCACCAAAAT
>NW_024719866.1:0-32563 GCF_018991925.1 Homarus americanus | reverse complement strand
TATGTAGTGATGAGGTGTGGTGTTATATGTAGTGATGATGGATGGTGTTATATGTAGTGATGATGGATAGTGTTTTATGTAGTGATGATGGATGATGTTATATGTAGCGATGATGGGTGGTGTTAAATGTAGTGATGATTAGACAATAAAATAATAAGAGTTTAATGGTAAAAAATATACTTTGCTGTACCGTTACAGTGAAAAACATTGTGGAACTTATATAGGCCATTAATGAACTATTGATGGAAGAAGAAATTTTGGGGATTGAATAGTGAGACAATGTGGAGCTTCCTGGAGGGTGGCGTCCTACCGTGGCCTAGCGAATGAACCTCCCGGACCAAACTTGGCATGGATGGCAAGTGTTTCCTTGCTTCTCTCATGGACAGTTCTATGTTGGATGCTCCAGAGTGGGTAACTGGCAAAAATCTGTACAGACTTGCTGCTAAAAGCAAAACCAAAAATGTGGTCTACCCTAATATACGACAGTGAGACAATGTGGAGCCTCCCGTAGGGTGGCTTCCTACTGTGTGTGTCCACACGAGAATCGCGGAACTACTTTACCGATGTGAAGTGATAATGGATGGTGTTATATGTAGTGATGATGGATGTTTTTATATGTAGTGATGATGGATGATGTTATATGTAGTGATGATGGGTGGTGTTAAATGTAGTGATGATTAGACAATAAAATAATAACAATTTAATGCTAAAAAAAATGTACTTTGCTGCACCGTTGTAGTGAAAAACATGGTGGAACTTGCATACACCGTTAATGAACTATTGATGGAAGAAGTTTTGGGGACTGAACAGTGAGACAATGTGGAGCCTCCCGGAGGGTGGCTTCCTACCGTGGCCTAGTGGATGAGCCGAGCGGAGGGTGGCAATTCTGCAAGTATATATATAACAAAGAAGCATGTCTGTGTGTTTGTTTATTTGTGTGTCTGCACGAGAATCTCGGAAAGTACTTTACCGATCTTTAGATGGATGGTGTTATAAGTAGTGAAATTGATGATGTATGATGTTATATGTAATGATGGATGATGTTATATGTAGTGATGATGATGATGGATGGTGTTATATGTAATGATGGCTGATGTTATATATAGTGATGATGGATGGTGTTATATGTAGTGATGATGGTTGATCTTATATGTAGTGATGATGGGTGGTGTTGTATGTAGTGATGATGAATGGTGTTATATGTAGCGATGATGGATGGTGTTATATATAGTGATGATGGATGTTGTTATATGTAGTGATGATGGATGGTTTCATATGTAGTGATGATGGATGATGTTATATGTAGTGATGATGGATGGTGTTATATGTAGTGATGATGAATGGTGTTATATGTAGTGATGATGGATGGTGTTATATGTAGTGATGATGGATGGTGTTATATGTAGTGATCTCAAAAAAACTCCAACCATCCGGATCAGACACAGCCCCGACGCACAAACGGAGAAAAGTCGTATTCCCTCCTATGACTTACAGCTATTTTGATCCTTAGGCTCTCTCTCATTACAGCTTACTTTTCTTTGATCTCTAACTTTTCTAGGCTGTCCATTCTAACAAGGTAGGTAGGTAGGTAGGTAGTCCATTCTAACGAGGTATGCCATACGTAGATATTTCACACCGTGGTTTAGCGAAAGAGCAGCCCGGAGGGTTGCGTTTCTGCAATCTTTATATATATACAAAACAAAGAAGTCTGTCTGTTTATCTGTGTGTCCGCACGAGAATCTCGGAAACTACTTTACCGATCTGTAGTGATGATGGATGTTGTTATATGTAGTGATGATGGGTGGTGTTATATGTAGTGATGATGGATGGTTTTATATGTGGTGATGATGGATGATGTTATATATAGAATATGAAAAGTATCCCTCTGTTGTCATTGGCAACATGGATAAGAAATGTGAATACTGCGGTGCAAAAAAGTACAAAGGAGAATCTGCTGGACTGTGCTGCTCTCGTGGGAAAGTACGACTGCAAAATTTGGAAAAACTACTACAACCATTGAAGACTCTCATGCTGGGAACAACACTAGAGTCAAAACACTTCTTGGAAAATATACGGAAGTACAATTCATGCTTCCAGATGACATCCTTTGGAGCTACCAGAGTAGTTCGTGAGCACGGATACATGACCACATTCAAAGTCCAGGGTCAAGTCTATCACGAAGCAGGATCCCTCTTATCACTGGAAGATGAGCAGGCAAACTTCCTCCAAATCTACTTCATGGGAGATCATGAAAGGCAGACTACTATCAGGTGTGGCAACATTCAAGGTGTCAGACATGACCTTGTCCTATCTATCCAAGAAATGCTGCATGAGCGCAACACGTATGTACAGTCATTTAAAAATGCCCTGGAAAACATGCCTTCTGACGAGTACAAAGTCAGGATCAAAGCAGACACCTTGCAAAGAATGTAATAGGTTTTACTTAGGCCAGACAGGTAAAGATCTTGTAACTAGACTTAAACAACATAAATATAGTGTTAGGACAGGCCAGGAATCCAATGCTCTGTTTGTTCATTTGAGGGATAATAAGCTTTGCATTGACTGGGCTAATGCCTCCTCAATATTACCTTGTAATTCAATTGACAGTAGGAACATTATAGAATCTAGTGTCATTAAACATACCGAAGCAGTCAACATGAATTTGAGTAATGGTAGGTACAAACTGGACAATTTTGTAATTAAGAAGATTTGTAACCAGGTGAGAAGGTTGGATCACCTTACCCTCTGACCTGACTAACGACCTGATCTCACCCTCCTCTGTATATATATACCTTGTTTTGTACTTCTCCTAAGTCTACTCACCCCTGAAGATGTGAATTACACGAAAGCGCTTGGGAACTTCGTGTTTTCTTCTTTCCTTGTGGTTATCAGCATATACCGGGATCATGCGCACAGTTGCCTCTGAAGATGTCTTGAATAAAGACGAAAGCTAAGGTACTCCGTTGTTTCCATTTTCCCGTGTGATTTTATCAAGATTTATCTTATCCACGTTTTCATTGTGGATTTACATGAAATATATATATCCTCGAGATATAACATATATTACAAGGATGGCATTCGACAGCCTCTGTCGTCCATTAACGGTTAGTAACATGGTTTAATTCTATTATATATCCCTTTGCTATTTGCTTTTACCAGGGTATGTTATTTAAGTAATGCAAGCATAAGTAACTTTTAGAGTTTTGATAGTGTAGCGGTTGTGAATTGATTAACTGCGGTGAATTAGGGCCTCATCTTTCTACGTCGCTTATTACCAAGGGGTTTTGAGCACTTTCACTAATAATTTATATAAGTGTGAACCACTATTCTAAAATTCGTGACAAAATCCTCCAAAGATGTATATGGAATCAACTTGCATGAGCAAAATCAAGTATTGGATAAAATAATAAAGACTACAAATCAATGATAGTTTATACTAGTAAAAGATTTTATCATTTAAAAAGGGCTTCTTTTTTCTTCTCAGTCTTTACCAAATTTATATGAAATGCTAAAGGAGAAATATAATGTATGTTACATAATGATATACAAGCTGAGGCAGGACGGGTTGGAACACTTTTTTGCCTGTCTCCGACAAGATGATGCTTGTTTCACAAGTTACCCTAAGTTCAGAGTTCGAACACATTTTGGTAAAGAAAATGCCCCTGTAACAAAAATATTATAGCTCATTGAGACCGAATGATGATATTAGTGTGTCAGTATGGCACTTTTCTACGTTTTATACTAACCTTAAAAAGGTTAATCACACACATGAAACATTTCTGCAGCAGAGCTTTCCCTTTCTTTCATGTTGTATGCTCCTCTAAATTCCAAGGAATCCTAACCTGAGAATGAAGGAAGTATAGAACCAATGAATATTGATGAATACACCTTTGAGGATGTCGCTGAGGTAATGGAACTATGGTATGTGGGTGGACATATAACCTATAAATTTCCTCAACACCAGATCCATAGATTTAATATTCCATGTGAAGACAATATCTGGATCGATAGAGCTGGCCGAGAAAAAAGGAAAGTTGATGATATTTAGTTGTGAGTTTTCGAAAAACTAACGATGATGGGAAGTGTTTTTAAATGCAACCACGGTGAACATGATAAAACCTGAAGAGGAGTTGTTCATGTGCTAACAACAGACACTGCTAAGTATGTACTGTATGTAGCTTTGCCACTGGATGTCAATACAGCCTTTGTTCCTTGCCTTATGATATTTTAGAAGGCGTGTTTTAAATCGGAAAATCACTTCAGCAAGGAAGAACAATCATAGAATGTCAAAACTTGTGAGACTCGATGACTATCAATGTAAAATAAATGAAAGCTTCCAATTACATTTTAGTCTTCTTTTCTCCTGTAATTTATTTTCAATGTAAATGCCTTCATTACACGTTATCTTAATACTGCTTATGCTAGATTGATGACCCTTCTCATTTATTATTTTCCTTTACATATTTTTTTCAGTAGTCTCAGATATATTACATACGGTAGACGATAGTACTGGTAACATTTACCTGTATAAAATATTTATAATTCCACTATATGAGTCTCATAGAGTAAAACCAGATAGAAGAACAAGGAAATGAGCTTCATGGTTGGTAATACTCATGTCTCCCACACAAACCAAAGCTAGCTGGTCGGGTGAAAGTTCGCGAGTTGACGTTACGCTAGCTCCGCCTACTCGTGCGCGAGTATTCCTTTCCCAATTCCATAGGACTTCTTTGAGTCACATTAATACAAGAAATAACAACTGAGGCTGGGCGGAGCTGTGTGTTGGAGGCGTGTCGATCACCGTGCTCGCGGAGCAATGTATATTATATTATCATGACTTTTATCTCCAGCCAGAACAGTAACTCCCTCGACGCTGGTCCTCACACCTCATTCGTCTCCTGCACCTCGAGTTATCAGCAAGTCTCCTGCAGGATCTGCTGTGATTTTTTGTTTATGTTTTCTTTACAAAGAAGCTACTAAGTGGGTGAGAGATGTGAGTAGTTTCCGTTGCTTGTATACATAACAATAATTTCTCAGAGTTATTGTGTCTTGGGGTATATTTTCTTGGGAGGGGGTTCTTATTTATTAAATAAAGTAAATGTTAACTCTGCCATGAGGAATTAAACGCTAACATCTTCTAAATGATATAATATCGTCTTCTAATGTTAGCCAGCGAGAACCAGACTTTAGAAGTGAGATATTTGACGAGAAACAAATATTTGAACAAAACACTCACTGTCGAGGACGTGCGAGTACAGTGAGTTTTGACAAAGAATTACATGGGTGAGATATAGTAACTTATGACAGAGACAGTAACGAAGGTAACTGACTTTATGACTCTATTAATATGTCTTCAGTATAAAACTGGCAGAACGAATCGGATAAGCTGTTAGTTTTGTGTCCTCCCACAAATACTGTATATATATATTTGTGTATATATATATATATATATATATATATATATATATATATATATATATATATATATATATATATATATATATATATATATATATATATATATATATATATATATATATATGTGTGTGTGTTTCTTTGTTTATGTTATCACTGTTGTACTTTTTTCTCAAAGGATCATGAGGGATAGATGTGCGAGAATTTTTAAACGCACATCTCTTGCGGACCGGTCAACGTTTGTGAGGATGAAGAAGGAGGGGATTTCTGTTCGTGAGATCGCCCGCAGGAACAACACTAGTACCAGCACCGTGTACAGATGGATAAATTACTGGCAGCAGAGAGGCTACGTCAGTAAGAGATCTAACGTACATAAACTTTGCATAACACGTGGAGAAGAGGTGACCTCCGTCCTGCCCTTTGGGTGTCAGTCCATCACGACTCCCTCAGCCTATAATGGTTCTCCTTACACTGGGTATCTGCCACACCCAGCTCACCATCACTACCTCAAGACACCATTACCTCTCTGCCCTCCTTATTATATTGATCATTTTCGAATATTTGCATGGAAAAGGGTCATCCAAACGTTGTTAAGGAATACATTTCTCCCTTATAAGAATGATACCTCCAACCATGTGGGTGTCATCGATGAGAGTAAAGGAAAATCGAGAAATTTCTTGCCTTAGAAAAGGCACAGGCGTTGAAGACTACTGTAGGGGTAATGATTCGTTAATATTCAAGTTGAAAATCATATTAGGCAACAGAAAAATATTGTATTTATAGAGAAAAGAGAACACAACAGTTCTGAATGAGGTGATCTTGGCAATAATTTGCCATAATCTGGATACTTGAAGTGTATCAGGGAACAGATCAACAACACCTTATGTATCTCTCCTCTTATGAATGATTCCATGTTAATTAATGAACTTTTGTAGCTTTACTTAAATTTCATTAAATTGTGTATGGTACATTAAATGAAGCTTTTCATATCCTTGACTTCAAACAGTGATATTTATTGCTCAGCTTCAAGATGCTTTTTGCTGAATAACAGAAAAAATATAACTTCATGAACATAATTTGTGTTCATTTTGTCCTCTGAAAGATTTAGAGTCGAGGAAAATTATTTCATACATTGAAACAGTCTTGAGATATTAGTTGATATGTATATAAGCTGTTTCTTATATGAATCAGTTCATAAGCAGACCCAAGTTGTTTTGTACACACATTCAAGTTGATTAAAATGTCTATTTTAATGCTCATCCAACCCAACCTATCCTAACCCAATTAGACCCAACGTCGCCAACCAAATAACCTAAACTAACATAACCAAATGAAACCTATGCGTAAGCTAACTTAGCTATGCACAAATATTTTTTTTTTAAATCAAAACTTCCTTTGCGAATGATCATAAACTTTGTGTACGAAACGACCTGCACTCTCTTACGAGACACTCAACAAGTTTGTAAATAGCGTCAACATTTTCGTGTTTCTGTATAACTTTTATAAAGAAAATTTCAATCTATATCTAAATGAAAACAAATTGCTCTAAGTAGTTATAACAACGGATATAATGATGATGATAATGGTGAAGATAACGACAATGATAATAATAATAATAATAAGGATCAGACACTATTGGAAAAGTTGTAATAGTAATAATAATCGTCGGAGAAACAAGTAAAACAGCTGGAAATATTTGCAAATAATTAGCCAGAGTTTCGAAAAATTAATTGGATCTTTACCTTTTACTCACGAAACCTTCCAGGTAATAAGTCATCGAAAAATAATTTTACCGACATGTACAGATATTTTTAGAGCTTCATAACTCCTCGAAAGACAAATAATTTTTTTGTCATGCCTTTATGCTTCCTTCCAGTTGCGAATCGGAAGGTGGAGGTGATGGCGTCGTTGACGCCATATTTACTGTTATTGGCTGCAATTGTCTTACAGGCTACAGGAAAAGTTTCTCTTCCAAAAGGTGAGAGATATTGTAATCCTAATATATACCGACTCTTATGTTGTAACGATATGAGGCTTTACCTTTATTCCTTATCAAGCATATCAACTGGGAGCGAAATTCACTTTTGATTTCTCTCCTTTCCTGTTTTTCCTCTCAACATCGGTATCTATACAATCTTATATGTAACGACTTACTTCTCTAAACCTGCTGTCAGGCTGTTGCTTCAGTCTGACTTGAGCACCTTAATTAAGCGTATTTGCAGTATATCTTTACCTGTTTCATGGTCTATCACGCTACAGACTGTGCTGCCTTGTAATACACACATGAAGGCTAGTCAGTCGAGATGATTTTTGAAACTTCGATAAATTATAGAATTTTTCAACAGTTACGCTGAGACATTTAAGCAATGCCACAGCTAAAGGTGAGATATCAAATGTTAGTAATAGAAGAAGTAAAAATAGACTGAAATGTAAGGAATACGCAGCTAATGTTAATGGGAGAAAAGAATTCTCATTGTCGATTGAAATTGTACAAATTATATGAAGATATCATAATTTTCTTCATTTATTCTCTTAACATTCACAAAACACAGCTGAACTCTGACAGATGATGAATATATAAACAAAATCACACAGGTGAGAACGACGCACTAACATCAGCGGGAGAGGTGGTGGAGGCTGTGTTGGCAGCAACGTCACATCCCCGCTGCTCTGTCTTCCTCCTCACTGACGGCACCACCTCCAGTGTCTCAAATGTGAGTGAAATGTACAGTAGCTTTGTCATGAGAGAGAGAATTAATAACAAGTCTTTATCCACATCCCAGGCAAAGGAATTATATATTGTAATCATATCATGTATACTGTACGTGAATGAAATCTTGCTGATGGAGGAATGGATGGCTGTTACGTTAACACTAACGTTCTGGTTACCCCAATTCTACTGAAACATACCCATGTCAACTCCACTTGGATATAAACCACTGACCCTGATTAATTATATTTCCATCTCATTCTACAGAAGCTGGTTACACTACCGGGCCCATGGGGTGTGGGGGTGTTCGAGGTGGCAGTGGACGGCCAGGACGCTAACATAACTCAGACGCAGCTCTCCCGGGTGGTCGACGAGGCTCGGCGGGTAGGTCACACTTACATTACTACTGAGGCGGGTAGGTCACTCTTACATTACTACTGAGGCGGGTAGGTCACTCTTACATTACTACTGAGGCGGGTAGGTCACTCTTACATTACTACTGGGGCGGGTAGGGTCACTGAGGCGGGTAGGTCACTTTACATTACTACTGGGGCAGGTAGGTCACTCTTACATTACTACTGAGGCGGGTAGGTCACTCTTACATTACTACTGAGGCGGGTAGGTCACTCTTACATTACTGGAAAGGGCGGGTAGAGTCACTCTTGTGCACTGAGGGCTTGGTGCAGTCCTCCTCATTACGTGTGAGGGCAGGAGGTCCTCCCATTACTACTGGGCGGGTTGGTCATTCTCACATTACTACCTGGGTGGGTAGGTCTGCTCTCCCATTACTACTAGGAGAGATACCTCACATTACTGAGGCGGTAGGTCACTCTCACATTACTACTGAGGCGGGTAGGTCACTCTCACATTACTATGAGGCGGGTAGGTCACTCTCACTTTACTACTGAGGCGGGTAGGTCACTCTCATTACTACTGAGGCGGATAGGTCACTCTCACATTACTACTGAGGCGGATAGGTCACTCTCACATTACTACTGAGACGGGGTCACCACTTACTACTGAGGCGGGTAGTCACTCTCATTACTACTGAGGCAGGGTAGTCACTTCACATTACTACTGAGGTGGTAGGTCACCATATTACTACTGAGGCGGTAGGTCACCTCACATTACTACTGGGGGGAGGTCATCACATACTACTGAGGCGGTAAGGACTCTCACATTACTACTGAGGCGGGTAGGTCACTCTCACATTACTACTGAGAGGGGGTAGGTCACCTCACATTACTACTGAGGGGTGGTCACCACATTACTACTGAGGCGGGTAGGTCACTCTCAATTACTACTGAGGCGGGTAGTCACTCTCACTTTACTACTGAGGCGGGTAGGTCACTCTCACATTACTACTGAGGCGGGTAGGTCACCTCACATTACTACTGAGGCGGGTAGGTCACTCACATTACTACTGAGGCAGGTAGTTCACTCCACATTACTACTGAGGCGGGTAGGCTCACCACACTTTTACTGAGGCGGGTAGGTCACTCTCACATTACTACTGAGGCGGGAGGTCACTCTCACTATACTACTGAGGGCAGGGTCACTTCACTTACTACTGAGGCGGGTAGGTCACTCTCACTTTACTACTGAGGATGGCCACTACATTACTACTAAGGCAGAGGTCACTCTACATTACTACTGAGGCGGGTAGGTCACTCTCACCCACTACTGAGGCGGTAGGTCACCTCACTTTACTACTGAGGCGGTAGGTCACCACATTACTACTAAGACGGGTAGTTCACTCTCACATTACTACTGAGGCGGGTAGGTCACTCTCACTTTACTACTGAGGCGGGTAGGTCACTTTCACATTACTACTGAGGCGGGTAGGTCACTCTCACATTACTACTGAGGCGGGTAGGTCACTCTCAATTACTACTGATGGTGTCACTTCATATCATCAGTGAGACGGGTAGGTCACTCTCACATTACTACTGAGGCGTAGGTCACTCACTTTACTACTGAGGTGGTAGGTCACTCACTTACTACTGAGGCAGGTCACCTCACATTACTACTGAGGCGGGTAGGTCACCTCACCCAACTGAGGGTAGGTCACTTACATTACTACTGAGGCAGGTAGGTCACTCTCACATTACTACTGAGGCGTAGGTCACTCTCACCACTTCTGAGGCGGGTAGCCACTTCACTTACTGAGGCGGGTAGGTCACTCACATTACTACTGAGGCGGGTAGTCACCTCACATTATTACTAAGGCAGGTAGGTCACTCTACATTACTACTGAGGCGGGTAGGTCACTCACTAACTACTGAGGGGGTAGGTCACTAATTTCACTTGAGGTGGTAGGTCACTCACTTACTACTGAGACGGTGTCACCACATTACTACTGAGGCGGGTAGGTCACTCTCACATTACTACTGAGGCGGGTAGGTCACTCTTACACACACTAAGGGAGATAGGTCACCTCACATTACTACTGAGGTGGGTATCACCACATATTACTGAGGCGGGTAGGTCACTCTCACATTACTACTGAGGGGGTAGGTCACTCTCACATTACTACTGAGGTGGGTAGGTCACTCTCACATTATTACTGAGGCGGGTAGGTCACTCTCACATTAGTACTGAGGGGGTAGACACTCACATTATTACTGAGGCGGGTAGGTCACTCACATTTTTACACAGGGATAGGTCACTCTCACATTATTACTGAGGGGTAGGTCACTCACATTATTACTGAGGCGGTAGGTCACTACATTACTACTGAGGCGGGTAGGTCACTCTCACATTACTACTGAGGCGGGTAGGTCACTCTCCACATTATTACTGAGATGGTAGGTCACCTCACATTACTACTGGGGAGGTTAGTCACATTATTACTGAGGCGGTAGGTATCACCTCACATTACTACTGAGGCGGGTAGGTCACCTCACATTACTACTGAGGCGTATACTCTCACTTTCTACTGAGGCGGGTAGGTCACCTCACATTACTACTGAGGCGGGTAGGTCACTTCACTTTACTACTGAGGCAGGTAGGTCACTCCACTTTACTACTGAGGCGGGTAGGTCACTCTCACATTACTACTGAGGCGGGTAGGTCACCTCACTTTACTACTGAGGCGGGTGGGTCACTCACCTTACTACTGAGGCGGGTAGGTCACTCTCACTTTACTACTGAGGCGGGTCACCTCACATTACTACTAAGGCAGGTAGACACTCTCACATTACTACTGAGGCGGTAGGTCACCACATTACTACTGAGGCGGTAGGTCACTCACATTATTACTGAGGCGGTAGGTCACTTTACACTACTACTGAGGCGGGTAGGTCACTCTCACATTATCAAGGCGGGTAGGTCACTTCACATTACTACTGAGGCGGGTAGGTCACTACATTACTACTGAGGCGGGTAGGTCACTCTCACATTACTACTGAGGGTAGTCACTCTCACATTACTACTGAGGCGGGTGACACATTGAGGCGGTAGGTCACTCACATTAGTACTGAGGGGGTGGATACTCTCACATTACTACTGAGGCGGGTAGGTCACTCTCACATTACTACTGAGGCGGGTAGGTCACTCTCACTTACTATTACTGAGGCGGGTGGGTCACTCACATTACTACTGAGGCGGGTAGGTCACTCTCACATTACTACTGAGGCGGGTAGGTCACTCTCACTATAGTACTGAGGGGGAGTAGGTCACTTTCACATTAATACTGAGGCGGGTAGGTCACTCTCACATTATTACTGAGGCGGGTGGGTCACTCTCACATTATTACTGAGGCGGGTAGGTCACTCTCACTTACTACTGAGGCGGGTAGGTCACTCTCACATTACTACTGAGGCAGGTAGTTACTCTCACTTTACTACTGTGAGGTGGTGGGTCACTCACATTACTACTGAGGCAGGTAGGTCACTCTCACATTATTACTGGGCGGGTAGGTCACTCTCACATTACTACTGAAGCGGGTGAGTTCACTCTCACAGTATTACTGAGGCGGGTAGGTCACTCACACTATTACTGAGGCGGGTAGGTCACTTTACTTACTGTGACGGGTAGGTCACTCTCACATTACTACTGAGGCGGGTAGGTCACTTTCACATTATTATGAGGTGGCTAGGTCACTCTCACATTTTACTGAGGCGGGTAGTCACTCTCACATTATTATTGGGGTGGGACACTTTCACATTACTACTGGGCGGGTGGGTCTCTCTCACATTACTACTGAGGCGGATAGGTCACTCTCACATTATCACTGAGACGGGTGGTCACTCTCACATTACTACTGAGGCAGTTGGGTCACTCTCACATCTACTGAGGCGGGTGGGTCACTCTCACATTACTACTGAGGTGAGGAGGTCACTCTCACATTACTGGGGCGGGTGTCACTAGGGTGGACACTTTCACTTACTAGGGGCGGATAGGTCTCTCACATTATTACTGAGGCGGGTAGGTCACTCTCACATTACTACTGAGGCAGGTAGGTCACTCTCACATACATTACTGAGGCAGGTAGGTCACTCTCATTTTACTGAGGCGGGTAGGTCTCTCACCACTATAACACAGGGGTAGTTCACTTTCACATTATTACTGAGGCGGGTAGGTGACTCTCACTTACCTGAGGCGGGTGGGTCACTCTCACTTATTACTGAGGCGGGTAGGTCACTCTCACGTGGTGGTCACTCTCACATTATACTGAGGCGGGTAGGTCACTCAATTTTACAATGAGGCGGGTAGGTCACTCTCACATTATTACTGAGGCGGGTGGGTCACTTTCACTTACTACTGGGCGGGTGGTCACTCCACATTACTACTGAGGCGTGCAGGTCACTTTCACATTACTACTGAGGCGGGTGGTCACTCTCACCTTACTACTAAGACAGGTAGTTCACACTCACAACTAGGGCGGGTAGGTTACTCTCACTTTCTACTGAGGCGGGTAGGTCACTCTCACATTACTACTGAGGCGGGTAGGTCATTCTCACTTTACTACTGGGGCGGGTAGGTCACTCTCACTTTACTACTGAGGCGGGTAGGTCACTCTCCCACACTGAGGGGTAGGTCACTCTCACTTTACTACTGGCGAGTGGGTCACTCTCACCTTACTACTGGGCAGGTAGGTCACTCTCACTTTACTGAGGCGGGTAGGTCACTCTCACATTACTACTGAGGCAGGTGGGTCCTCTCACTTTACTACTGAGGCGGGTGGTCACTCTCCTTACTACTGAGGCGGGTGGGTCACTCTCACATTACTACTGAGGCGGGTAGGTCACTCCTTACTACTGAGGCGGGTAGGTCACTCTCACATTACTACTAAGGCAGGTAGGTCACTCTCACATTACTACTGAGGCGGGTGGGTCACTCTCACCTTACTACTGAGGCGGGTAGGTCACTCTCACTTTACTACTGAGGCGGGTAGGTCACTCTCACATTACTACTGAGGCGGGTAGGTTACTTTCACTTTACTACTAGGCAGGTAGGTCACTCTCACTTTACTACTGAGGCACGGGTAGTCTCTCACATTACTACTGGGTGGTCACTCACTTTACTACTGAGTCGGGTGGGTCACTCTCCCTACTACTGAGGCAGGTAGGTCACTCCACTTTACTACTGAGGCGGGTGGGTCACTCACATTACTACTAAGGCAGGTAGTACACTCTCACCTTTAATACTGAAGCGGGTAGGTCACTCTATTACTACTAAGACGGATGGTTCACACTCACATTACTACTGGGCGGGTAGGTTTCTCTCCTTTACTACTGAGGCGGGTAGGTCACTTTCACATTACTACTGAGGCGGGTAGGTCACTCTCACTTTAATACTGAGGCGGGTAGGTCACTTTCACATTATTAATGAGGCGGGTAGGTCACTCTCACATTACGACTGATGCGGGTAGGTCACTCTCACATTATTACTGAGGCGGGTGGGTCCTCACAGTATTACTGAGCGGGTTCCTCTACATTACTGCTGAAAGGTGCAGTCTCTCACTTACTACTGAGGCGGGCAGGTCACTTTCACATTATTACTAAGGTGGGTAGGGCACTTTCACATTACTTCTGGGGCGGCTAGATCACTCACATTACTGAGGCGGGTAGGTCCTCTCACATTATTATTGAGGCGGGTAGGTCACTCTCACATTACTACTGAGGCGGTTGGGTCACTCTCACATTAATACTGACGCGTAGGTCACTCTCACATTAGTACTGAGGGGTAGGACACTTTCACATTATTACTCAGGCGGTTAGGTCACTCTCACATTAATACTGACGCGGAGGTCACTCTCACATTAGTACTGAGGGGTGGGTCACTCTCACATTATTACTGCGGCTGGGTCACTCTCACATTATTACTGAGGCGGGTAGGTCACTCCACATTATTACTGAGGCTGGTAGGTCACTCTCACATTTTACTGAGGCAGGTAGGTCACTCTCACTATAGTACTGAGGGGTTGGTCACTTTCACATTATTACTGGGGCGGGTAAGTGACTCTCACATTATTACTGAGGCGGGTAGGTGACTCTCACATTATTACTGAGGCGGGTAGGTCACTCTCACATTAGTACTGAGGGGGGTGGAGTCACTCTCACATTATTACTGAGGCAGGTAGGTCACTCAATTTTACAATGAGTCGGGTAGGTCACTCTCACATTATTACTGAAGCGGGTAGGTCACTTTCACATTACTGAGGCGGGTAGGTCACTCTCACCTTACTACTAAGACAGGTAGTTCACACTCACATTACTACTGAGGGCGGGTAGGTTACTCTCACTTTCCTACTGAGGCGGGTAGGTCACTCTCACATTACTACTGAGGCGGGTAGGTCACTCTCACTTTACTACTGAGGCGGGTAGGTCACTCTCCATTTACTACTGAGGGGTAGGGCACTCTCACATTACTACTGAAGGGGGTAGGTCCTCTCACTTTACTACTGAGGCGGGTGGAGTCACTCTCACCTTACTACTGAGGCAGGTAGGTCACTCTCATATTATTACTGAGGCGGGTAGGTCACTCTCACCTTACTACTGAGGCGGGTGGGTCACTCTCACCACATTACTACTGAGGCAGGTGGTCACTCTCACTTTACTACTGGGCAGGTAGGTCACTCTCACATTACTACTGAGGCAGGTAGGTCACTCACACACAACTACTGAGGCGGATAGGTCACTCTCACATTACTACTGGGCGGGTAGGTCACTCTCACACTTACTACTGAGGAGGTGAGCCACTTTCCTGAGACAGGTGAGTCACTCTCACATTACTACTGAGGCGGGTAGGTCACTCTCACATTACTACTAAGACAGGTAGGTCACTCTCACATTACTGAGGCGGGTAGGTCACTCTCATTATACTGAGGCGGGTGGTCACTTTCACATTACTATTGAGTTGGGTGGGTCCTCACTTAATACTAAAACGGTAGGACACTCTCACATCCTTACTGAGGCGGGTGGGTCCACTCTCATTACAACTCAGCGCAGGTAGGTCACTCTCACATTATTACTGAGGCGGGTAGGTCCTCCACAGTATTATTATTGAGGCGGGTAGGACACTTTCACATTACTATGAGGCGGATAGGTCATTCTCACACATTACTACTGAGGCGGATAGGTCACTCTCACATTATCAATGAGACGGGTAGGTCACTCACATTACTACTAGGCGGTTAGGTCCTCTCACATTACTACTGGCGGGTAGGTCACTCTACATTACTACTGAGAAGGGTAGGTCACTCTCATTACATACTGAGGTGGGTAGGTCACTCTCACATTATACTGAGGCGGGTAGGTCACTCTCATTGACTGACGCGGGTAGGTCACTCACATTATTCCTGAGGCGGGTAGGTCACTCACAGTATTACTGAGGCAGGTAGGTCACTTTAACTTACTGCTGAGGCTGGTAGGTCACTCTCCATTACTACTGAGGCGGGCAGGTCACTTTCACATTATTAGTGGTGGCTAGGTCACTCTCACTTGCTGGGCAGTTGGGTCACTCTCACATTATTATTGAGGCGGGTAGGACACTTTCACATTACTACTGAGGCGGGTAGGTCACTCTCACATTACTACTGAGGCGGGTAGGTCACTCTCACTTACTACTGAGGCGGGTAGGTCACTCTCACATTACTACTGAGGCGGGTAGGTCACTCTCACATTACTACTAAGGCAGATAGGTCCTCTCCACATTACTACTGAGGCGGATAGGTCACTCTCCACATTACTACTGAGGCGGGTAGGTTACTCTCACTTTACTACTGAGGCAGGTAGGTCACTCTCACATTACTACTGAGGCGGGTAGGTCACACTAACATTACAACTGTGGCAGGTGGGTCACTCTCACTTTACTACTGAGGCGGGTAGGTCACTCTCACATTACTACTAGGACAGGTAGTTCACTCTCTCATTACTACTGAGGCGGGTAGGTCACTCTCACTTTACTACTGAGGTAGATCACTTCCACATTACTACTGAGGCGGAAGGTTCTCCTGCTAGGGCAGGTAGGTCACTCTCCACATTCACTACTGAGGCGGGTAGGTCACTCTCCACTTACTACCGAGGCAGGTAGGTCACTCTCACATTACTACTGAGGCAGATAGGTCACTCACACTTAACTACTGAGGCGGATGGGTCACTATCACATTACTACTGAGGCGGGTAGGTCACTCACATTACTACTGAGGGGTAGGTCACCACATTACTACTGAGGCGGGTAGGTCACTCTCACATTACTACTGAGGCGGGTAGGTCACCTCACATTACTACTGAGGCAGGTAGGTCATCTCACATTACTGAGGCGGGTTACTCACATTACTGAGGCGGGTAGGTCACTCTCACATTACTACTGAGGCGGGTGGGTCACTCACATTACTACTGGAGGGTAGGTCACTCTCACATTACTACTGAGGCGGGTAGGTCACTCTCACATTACTACTGAGGCGGGTAGGTCACTCTCACATTATTACTATGAGGCGGGTAGGTCACTCTCACATTACTACTGAGGCGGTAGGTCACTCTCACATTACTACTGAGGCGGGTAGGTCACCTCACATTACTACTGCAGAGGCGGGTAGGTCACTTCACATTACTACTGAGGCGAGGTCACCACATTACTACTGAGGCGGGTAGGTCACTCACATTACTGGAGGCGGGTAGGTCACTCACATTACTACTGAGGTGGTGGTCACTCCTCACATTACTACTGAGGCGGGTAGGTCACTCTCACATTACTACTGAGGCGGGTAGGTCACTCACATTACTACTGAGGCAGGTAGGTCACTCTCACATTACTACTGAGGCGGGTAGGTCACCTACATTACTACTGAGGAGGTAGGTCACTCACATTACTACTGGAGGCGGGTAGGTCACTCTCACATTACTACTGAGGCGGGTAGGTCACCACATTACTACTGAGGCGGCAGGTCACCACTTACTACTGAGGGCAGCACTCACATTACTACTGAGGCGGGTAGGTCACTCTCACATTACTACTGAGGGGGTAGGTCACTCACATTACTACTGAGGCGGGTAGGTCACCTCACTTTACTACTGAGGCGGGTAGGTCACTCACATTACTACTCAAGCGGGTAGGTCACTCTCACATTACTACTAGAGGCGGGTAGGTCACCTCACATTACTACTGAGGCGGGTAGGTCACTCTCACATTACTACTACACGGGTAGGTCACTCTCACATTACTACTGAGGCGGGTGGGTCACTCTCACATTACTACTAAGGCAGGTAGGTCACTCTCACATTACTAAGGCAGGTAGGTCACTCTCACATTACTACTGAGGCGGGTAGGTCACTCACATTACTACTGAGGCGGGTAGGCACACTCACATTACTACTGAGGCGGGTAGGTCACCTCACATTACTACTGGGGCAGGTAGGTCACTCAATTACTACTAAGGCGGGTAGGTCATCACCTCCATTACTACTGAGGCGGGTAGTACTCTCACATTACTACTGAGGCGGGTAGGTCACTCTCACATTACTACTGAGGCGGTAGGTCACCTCACATTACTACTGAGGCGGTAGGTCACTCTCACATTACTACTGAGGCGGTAGGTCACTTCACATTACGCTTAGGTCACCTCACTACTAAGGCGGGTAGGTCACTCTCACATTACTACTGAGGCGGGTAGGTCACTCTCACATTACTACTGAGGCGGGTAGGTCACCACATTACTACTGAGGCGGTAGGTCACCTCACATTATTACTGAGGCGGGTAGGTCACCTCAACATTACTACAGGCTAGGTCACTCATTATCACTGCCACTGAGGCAGGTCACCTCTCACATTTACTACACGGGTAGGTCACCTCACATTACTACTGAGGCGGGTAGGTCACTCTCACATTACTACTGAGGCGGTAGGTCACCTCACATTACTACTGAGGCGGTAGGTCACTCACATTCTACTGAGGCGGGTAGGTCACCTCACATTACTACTGAGGCGGCCTCCTACATTACTACTGAGGCAGGGTCACCTCACCCACTACTACAGGCGGGTAGGTCACCTCACATTACTACTGAGGCGGGTAGGTCACTCTCACATTACTACTGAGGCGGGTAGGTCACCCACATTACTACTGAGGCGGGTAGGTCACTCTCACTTTACTAATGAGGCGTAGGTCACCTCATTACTACTGAGGCGGTAGGTCACCTCACTTTATTACTGAGGCGGGTAGGTCACTCTCACACTACTGAGGCGGGTAGGTCACTCTCACATTACTACTGAGGCGGGTAGGTCACTCTCACCTTACTACTGAGGCGGGTAGGTCACTCTCACATTACTACTGAGGCGGGTAGGTCACTCTCACATTACTACTGAGGCGGTGGTGGTTACTCTCACATTACTACTGAGGCAGGTAGGTCACTCTCACATTACTACTGAGGGGTAGGTCACTTCACACATACTAAGGGTAGGTCACCACATTACTACTGAGGGTAGGTCACTTACATTACTACTGAGCGGGTAGGTCACTCACATTACTACTGAGGCGGGTAGGTCACTCACATTACTACTGGACAGGGTAGGTCACTCTCACATTACTACCGAGGCGGGTAGGTCACCACATTACTACTGAGGTAGGTCACTCTCACATTACTACTGAGGCGGGTAGTCACCTCACATTACTACTGAGAGCGGGTAGGTCACTCTCACATTACTACTGAGGTCGGGTAGTTCACTCACACATTACTGAGGCGGGTAGGTCACCCTCACATTACTGAGGGTGGGTAGGTCACTCTCACATTACTGAGGCGGGTAGGTCACTCACACTTTACTACTGAGGCGGGTGGGTCACCACATTACTACTGAGGCGGGTAGGTCACCACATTACTACTGAGGCAGGTGGGTCACTTCACATTACTACTGAGCGGGTAGGTCACTCTCACATATTGGAGGTGGGTAGGTCACCTCACATTACTACTGAGGCGGGTAGGTCACTCACATTACTACTGAGGCGGGTAGGTCACTCTCACATTACTACTGAGGCAGGTCATTCTCACATTACTACTGAAAGGAGTAGGTCACTCACATTACTACTGAGGGGTAGGTCACTCTCACATTACTACTGAGGCGGGTAGGTCACTCACATTACTACTGAGGTGGGTAGGCTCTCACATTACCACTGAGGCGGGTAGGTCACTCACATTATTACTGAGGCGGGTAGGTCACTCACATTACTACTGAGGCAGGTGGGTCACTCACACACTACTGAGGCGGGTAGGACACTACATCACTACTGAGGCGGGTAGGTCACTCACATTACTACTGAGGCGGGTAGGTCACTCTCAATTATTATTGAGGCGGGTAGGTCACCACATTACTACTGAGGCGGGTAGGTCACTCTCACATTACTACTGAGGTGGGTCACCACCACATTACTACTGACGTGTAGGCTACTTACATTACTACTGAGGGTAGGTCACTCACATTACTACTGAGGCGGGTAGGTCACCTCACATTACTACTGAGGCGGTTAGGTCACTACATTACTACTGAGGGTAGGCTCACCATTACCACTGAGGCGGGTAGGTCACCTCACATTACTGAGGCGGGTAGATCACCTCATTACTACTGAGCGGTAGGTCACTCACATTGCATTACTGAGGTGTAGGTCACCACATTACTACCTGAGGCGGTAGGTCACCCCACATTACTACTGAAGCGGGTAGGTCACTCACATTACTACTGAGGCGGGTAGGTCACTTTACATTACTACTGAGGCTGGTACGTCACTTACATTACTACTGAGGCGGGTAGGTCACTCACATTACTACTAAGGCGGTAGGTCACTCTCAATACTACTACAGTGGGTGGGTCACTTCACATTACTACTAAGGCGGTAGGTCACTCCACATTACTACTAAGGCGGGTAGGTCACTTTACATTACTACTGAAGTGGAAGCACTCTCATTACTTACTAATGGTATCACACTCACATTACTACTAAGGCGGGTAGGTCACTCTTACATTACTACTGAGGGGTAGGTCACTCTCACATTACTACTAAGGCGGGTAGGTCACCACATTACTACTGAGGCGGGTAGGTCACCTCAATTTACTACTACAAGGGTACGTCACTCACATTACTACTAAGTCGGCTAGGTCACCTCACATTACTACTAAGGCGGTAGGTCACTCTTACATTACTACTGAGTCGGGTAGGTCACTCTCACATTATTGAGGTAGGTCACTCTCACATTACTACTGAGGCGGGTACGTCACTCACATTACTACTGAGGCGGGTAGGTCACTCCTCACATTACTACTGAGGGGTAGGTCACTACATTACTACTGAGGCGGGTAGGTCACTACATTACTACTGAGGCGGGTAGGTCACTCAAATTACTACTGAGGCGGGTAGGTTACTCTCACACATTACCGATGTGGGTAGGTGACTTCACATTACTACTGAGGCGGGTAGGTCACCCTACATTACTACTGAGGTGGGTAGGTCAACTCACATTACCACTGATGCATAGGTCACCTCACATTATTATTGAGGTGGGTAGGTCACTCTACATTACTACTGAGGCGGGTAGGTCACTCTCACATTACTACTGAGGTGGTAGGCCACTCACATTACTACTGAGGCGGGTAGGTCACTCTCACATTACTACTGAGGTGGTAGGCCACCACATTACTACTGACGGGTAGGTCACTCACATTACTACTGAGGTGGGTAGGTCACCACATTACTACTGATGGGGCAGGTCACTCTCACATTACTACTGAGGTGGGTCATGTCACCACATTACTACTGATGCGGGTAGTGCTACTCACATTACTACTGGAGGCGGGTACTACACACTGAGGCGGGTAGGTCACCTACATTACTACTGATGCAGGTAGGTCACTTCACATTACTACTGAGGCGGTTAGGTCACTCTCACATTATTATTGAGGTGGGTAGATCACTTCAATACTACTGAGGCGGTAGGTCACTCTCACATTACTACTGAGGGGTAGGTCACTCTCACATTACTAATGAGGTATGTCACCTCACATTACTACTGAGTGCGAGTAGGTCACTCTCACATTACTACTGAGGTGGGTAGGTCACTCAAATTACTACTGAGGCGGTATACTCTCACATTACTACTGAGGTGGGTAGCCTCACATTACTACTGAGGCGGGTAGGTCACCACATTACTACTGAGGTGGTAGGTATCACCACATTACCACTGATGGGGTCACCTCACATTATTATTGAGGTAGTCACTCACACATTATAAGGACGCGGTAATACCATAATATTAATTGAGTGGAGAGCACACCACATCACTACTGAGGTGGTAGGTCAATCACATTACCACTGATGCGGTTAGGGTCACTCTCACATTATTATTGAGGTGGTAGGTCACCACATTACTACTGACGCGGTAGGTCACTCACATTACTACTGAGGTGCGTAGACCACCACATTACTAACACTGGGTAGTCACTCTCATTACTACTGAGGTGGGTAGGTCACCTACATTACTGATGCGGGTAGGTCACTCCCACATTACTACTGAGGGTAGGTCCTCACATCACTACTGATGGGTAGGTTACTCACATTACTATCGAGGCGGTGTGGGTCACCACATTACTACTGAGGTGGGTAGGTCACTGTCACATTACTGAGGCGGGTAGGTCACCTCACATAACTTCTACCATGTTGACGTCAACAGCTGCGGCAGGTGTCAGGTGATGGTGGTGGTGAGCGAGATCAGCTTCCTCGCCGCCTCTGCCGAGCGGTCCCTCAAAGCGCCGCCTCCTGGTGTGGTCGACGAGGCTCCTCGTCGTCACCTGCCGGCCCTTCCTGAGGTGCGAGACCTAATGACCTCCCATTGGACTTCTATGATGAACACCATGTTGGTTATTTTGAAGATGCTCTTATGCAACCCAGGTAATATCATTATGATTCCTTCTGGTACTGCAATGAACTACGATTACTATGTAGTTGGAAGTTGGTACAAATGTATTTCATCAACTCTCTGTTGTAATGTATGCTATATAATTATGTTGATACTGATATTTACGGGTTTTGCTTTTACTTTCCATGTTGCTAAATTTGATCTCAAGATTCAACGTATATATGAACCTGCCTTATGCTGCCTCAGGATCCAGAATAGTACTAACTGCGTTTGGATGAAAACACGTGGTTTGGTGTTGAGTAAGCACCTTCAACTGTTCTCTGAGAAGTTCGACAAGTATGTACTGTATATTCAACAATAACAAAGTATTGTTATAATTGCTATCTTAATTTTCCATAAATATTTTTCATTACTGAGACACGAGAAACAAATCAACACTTGTGACATTGCTGTTTAAATACAAATAAAATACAATTACGCCAATAACCTTCTCCAATGCCAAGGAATGTGATAAAGTTGTTTCTGTTATTTATTCGACCTTGATAATTTCTACTCTTTTGGTTATATGGGGTCGGGCCACACTTGGCCTATGATATATTGAATGACCAGAACTTCTTTTCCTTTCTCTTCATTCAAGTGAATAAAACTTCTACCACTAATTCCAAGAAGGCATGTCATTAAATATACAATCATCAACAAATGATGTAAGACGAAATTTTCACATCCATTTCAAATCAAAACCGAAGAAGTAGAGTTGTAGAGTAGAGGCACAAACAACATAGAGGCGCAACAACATAGAGGCACAACAACATAGAGGCGCAACAACATAGAGGTACAACAACATAAGAGGCGCAACAACATAGAGGCGCAACAACATAGAGGCACAACAACATAGAGGCAACAACAACATAGAGGCACAAATAAACATAGAGGCGCAAACAAACATAGAGGCGTACAACAAATATAGAGGCACAACAAACATAGAGGCGCAACAACATAGAGGCACAATAAATATAGAGGCGCAACAACATAGAGAGGTACAATAACATAGAGGCGCAACAACATAAGAGGTACAACAACAGAGGCACAACAACATAGAGGCGCAACAACATAGAGGCACAACAACGTAGAGGCGCAACAACATAGAGGCACAACAAACAGTAGAGGCACAACAACATAGAGGCGCAACAACATAGAGGCACAACAACATAGAGGCAACAACATAGAGGCGCAACAACGTAGAGGCGCAAAACATAACAACAACAACAACATAGAGGCGCAACAACATAGAGGCACAACAACATAGAGGCACAACAACATAAGAGGCACAACAACATAGAGGCACAACAACATAGAGGCAACAACATAGAGGCACAACAACATAGAGGCGCAACAACATAGAGGCACAACAACATAGAGGCACAATAGAGGCGCAACAACGTAGAGGCGCAAACAACATGAGGCACAACAACATAGGGGTAACAACATGAGGCACAACAACATAGAGGCACAACAACATAGAGGCACAACAAACATAGAGGCACAAACAACATAGAGGCACAACAACATAGAGGCGCACAAACATAGAGGCGCAACAACATAGAGGCACAACAACATAGAGGCACAACAACGTAGAGGCACAACAAATAGAGGCACAACAACATAGAGAACAACAAACATAGAGGCACAACAACATAGAGGCACAACAACATAGAGGCGCAACAAGAAGGCACAAATATAAAGAGGCACAACAACATAGAGGCGCAACAACATAGAGGCACAAACAAACATAGAGGCACAACAACATAGAGGCACAACATAGAGGCAATACCAAATAAGAGGCACAACAACACCATCAACCTTTGTTGTCAATGATATTTGCCGAAAGTATATTTCTCTTTCTGCTACTAATGAAAATATTCTCAGTATCGAATATTACTTTTCAGAATCTAATATTTTCCTACACTTGAGTATTTATATTGATTTGATGATCTGTTAGAGCGGCATCCTAAACTGTTCGTCGTTCTTTTCCTTTAATGATTTGGTATAGCTATTTGCTGATGTTATTTTTATTCAGCTTTTTCGGGCAACTGTAAACGTGACGGCGTTGTCACATCACGTACCGGAGTGAAGAGAAAACAAGGACTCAGATGGCACAAGTTACTCAGGCAGCGACGCTATGCTGCTGAAACCATAGCCCACGCCCTCAACATTACATTCCACGTTCTACCTGCTGTTTTGGCACCAGGTTGGTTGATATTCGTTATGTTCGACGATTCTACGACAATGATTATTTCATGATAACCTACACTTTCGATAAAAGTTATTTTAAATTGTATTTACAAAGCATATTTATTTAGTTCAAGTAAGGTTAATAATCCAATCCCATGTAATATGATATGTACTTTCCTTCTCAAGGTCACAGAACTAGTAATGGAGAGAGTCTCCTTCATGGCCACTGTTTACCATGTAGTACTACCGCAGCGTCAACTACTGTATGATTACACATACCCCTACGAGCATGTGTTTACTGTCTTCATCATACACCTTCGCTCACCTCCAGGTGGCAAAGTCTCTACGATCCTCTCGCAGATGAGGTGTGGCGTTGTGCTTGTGGCTGTCTGTAGGCGCCTCCTGCTTTTGCTGTAAGTTTTTGGGGGAGGGATACTGTTTAACTGACCCTACAGTAAGATCCAAGTAAAGGCTGTTCGGGTGTGATGTAGGGTGAGAGGGTAAGAGTGCCTGTGGATGTAGAGGCCAGTACATGAAGGAGTAACAGTGTGTGAGTGCTGGGTGAGTAAGGAAATAATAGTGTGTGTGGATTTAGAGTAAGTAAGGGATTAAGAATTTATACACACTAACTCCAGTTTTCTTATCTGTGGTCTTGCTTAGAAAACACTGTTATAAAAGTCTTGCAACCGCATGATTTCTTGTGTCAATAAATGTTTCATGATATACAGTAATATATTTACGTGTTTAGATTTTGTTCTCGGATTTGATGTTAATCCCATTACAGGGTGTTGCATTTTTGTGCTTAAATACGTCGAAATAAATAATTGTCATCTAAAAGACCCACAGTGTAAAAAAATATATATATATATATATATATATATATATATATATATATATATATATATATATATATATATATATATATATATATATATATATATATATATATATAAACGTGAATCTGAACAAAACTGTGGTGTAGTTAAGTCCTGGTTATTTTGAGAGAATTTCTGCACAAAGGAGAGTCATGGCTGAGGTAGAGAGGTATATGGACTCCTGACTGGCTTTAGTTGTTGGAATATTGTGAGATTTTTAGCAGATAAATATCGCTGGCGCGAGATCCACCACTCGTAGCCGAGGGTGAGGCATACCAGGCTAACTAGGAAAATCAGTTAACTGACGACATTCAGGCGTAAAGGCCAGTGTTGCTACAACAGAATCAGGGCCTTGGCGCTTGATTGTAAGAAAATCCACACCATGGATATACCACAAAAACACTCTACCTGTAGATCTGATGATGACCTTCCATACAGAGGTGAATGAGAATGAAGTTTACACTACTAAGACTACTGAAGATGCTGTGGAGACAAAAGGAGAGAAACAAGGTGCAAAACAGGCTTCAGAGGCTCACACGGACTATAACTGTTCTAATTCTGTAAGTGCGCCAACTACAAATTATTCTGGCACAGATTCTGACTCACATTCAATAAATTCAAAGATAATTCATCAATTGGTAAACAGAGGAGAGAAATTACCCGTGAGGCCCTGCCTAGTGGAGCAACAAGCCGTGGGATAAATAGTGAAAGCCCTAAGGACTGGCCTCCTGGGTCCACCACGTAAGTTACCAAGTCCACCCAAGACAGCCTGATCTGCCTCAGCCAATTACATCTTGTAAAAAAATACGCGTGCCAGTTTTGTCAAGTTTGTTTACCCAGAAAACCTCTAGTCTAAATGAACACCAAGCTGCGCTGGCTTACTGAAATCCGTCGCACCTATATGCTGGACCCGACGCTGGGCGAATCAATGCCACATCACCACAGTCTCAGGCTGTCTACATAGCTTAAAAACCGAAGGATATCATTGAAACAGTCGTCGCCGGTGAATACCTAACAATACACAAATATCTCGAAACCAAAAAGCTCGCGAATACCTGGTGACTCGCTTTCATGTGGAAGTTAACCTCAAGATGGCTTATGAACTCCCGGGAGTGTTTACCCGACGCTTCATGAAAATGGCCAACCGCCCAACAGATTTGTTATTCTTGGCAAGGAACTGAACCTCCCCGTCCTTATACTGTGTCAAATTTGATAGTTTCTCCTTTCTCCACCATGCCAACTCATGGATCTGTCTCCTGCTTCAGATGCTGGGAGACTGGCCTGTTTTAACTCACTGCTGATAAGAGCTACGCGACTGGTGTTCGAGCGCTATTATTCGCGAGAGGTCCAATTGGCAACCGTCAGTCAGCTGGACATTTCCGACAATGGCGAGCCACCTGATAAGACGAAATTGTGTCCCCGCTGTGGTAGGGGATAAGTTCGGCATGGCTGTGCTACACGTCGTGCCACCAGCCCCACTCGTCACTGACAAGATCGATCGCCTCATTAAACACCCAGCCGAAGGAGCGTAATAATGCAATGCAGGAACAGGAAATGCAACAGGAAAGAGACTTAAAACAAAAAGAGAAGATAGACATGAACTTGAACTGGCTGAATCCGTCATTCGACAGAAAGGAAGCAGAAGAGCAGCTCAAGAAGGACAAGCATGATCGAAAACGGCTGAACAAGATTGGGAAAACAAACACATCCCACAACAACGAGCTGAGGAAGTAAGTTATGATCATGGTGACCAAATAAAGAAACATCTGCTCGAAAAATCATGATCACTTGCCAACATGAATTTGCCGACTACACTACGCTACTGACTCTCCCATCCGAACGACCGTCAAGATCCCAACTCATGCAAATGGACACCAATCCAGAACAATCAAATAATTCACAATAATCGGCAAAGACATCTCTATCATAATTTAGAGTCAGAGCTCCAATTCCCCCTGTTCACCTAGCAGCAATGTTAAGGTACCTGCTAAATCGAAAGTTGCGAATTCAGATTCAGGGACAAGTTGTTGGAGCTTCCAATAACTTGCTTAGACATAAAAACCATTGACTTCAGGCTTAACACCTATCGGACATAAAGCACATTTAGCATGCTTCCTGTTGGGCGCTGTAAACGCTTCTGCGCTTCCACCAGGATGTAGGTGGGGATAAAAAAATTAGCGCAACTCACGTTTTCCTGTAATATTTCAACACACTTCTTCACTGTTATGTGTCCACTCACAACATGGACGTCATTCCTACAAGAACTGTTTACGACCAGTTTCAAACCCGTAAGCTTTTCTGATATGTCATGTACGTCTCACCCATCTTCATCAAACAGTCCCTACAGCACAAACTGGTCAAAACGAGCCGCAACGATGTCACCCAATATCAACTCCCTACAAGTCAACCTGGAGTCACATTCACGCATCGTATATGGTCACGGACAAACCATGAACTTGAACATTTCCCAAAACCCCACTGATAAGTCATGTAAATGGGCGATTAACGCTCGTCATCCTAATCGTCACGATTCTCATGGCAGAAGGCAACCTGACACATTTAGCACCCCTGTCGACCCCTACGGCATTATAAACCACACCCACAAGGTCCAACACACACTAAGGGTGGCTAACGTACTAAGTGCTGGTCTTATCAGTGATAGGCTAGAAGCAACTTTGTGCCTCATCTCATCTCAGACCTCATCACCGTCGCCGTTTCGTACTGGGTCCCCAAAGACCACACACTACCCATAAGTCAGCCCTGGTATCTTTTGGCTGATCATTATGTACAAACGCTCGTCAGATATATATATGTCGTATATCTGTCATACCAGCCACAAGCTCTGCTCCACACAGTTCAATGGTGAGACGGACAGCATCGAAAATTCTATGTCAGAGATATATTATTAGTAGCGTCTTGTACTGGAAGGTCAATTAACAGGAGCAACGTTTACGATTGTAACTGTATTTTTAATTAAACATAAAATAACAAACCAATAATAAGAACATAGTCATCAAAAGGTTTGAACACTTGAGAATATTTGGCATTTAAGTACCTGATGATCTAGGTATGAGAGTTTAATCCCAATTTGTAGTTCCAGCATAATATTTGATGACAAGTATATATATATATATATATATATATATATATATATATATATATATATATATATATAGCTCAGAAGTAGATGCCAGATGCTAAGTGTTCAAGACTTTTCCGACTCTACATGGTATGACAAAGACACATTCAATGCATCAACTCTGTTCTTCACCGAATCCAAGCACGTCATTGATCGTCCTGCTCCCTGTCTCATTTTCTATAACCAATCAATCCCTCCGTCGACCAAGCCTGCCATCGCTGCTCCGTCAATGGTCCCTTTTGCTCGTGTATGCTATACTGCTTCACCTCAGCCGCTAGGGTCCACGCCTCTCTCAACCTGCTATTAGCCAGGGCGTATGCTAAATTAAAACCAAGGAGGTGTTAGCTTGCGCCACCGACCTAATCTGTATGGCATTCGTAGCCCGACTGCCGGCTCACGGGTCACCCTCCCCGCCTGCCTGTTGGAGTGGCCAAACAAAGCAAACTTGCTGTTACGCCAAAGACTGGCTATTCATCCTGACATTCAACCCCTGATTTATATCCCGAGACCACCTCAAACAAAAGGCTCGACCAAGAACCATCTGTGTCAGGACAATCGCATGCTAAGGCGGCAAGTCACAGAGGAACCCCACACAAGGTTCTCTAGATGAATACCTCTGTCCAAGAATTGAGAAATATCTAGGATGACGCCCGCTCAGATCATTAGAACCGATTTGTCTCTGGAAAAATCAACAGAATTACGAAAAGGAAAGAAGCCAGTCCCTCTCACTACTGCCCGGAAATATGTTGAAGAACTGGTCTAATCCTGGGCTTCCCATCTCGAATCACGGCCCTACCGACCTACCCATCAGAACACAAACCTACCTCCAAGATACCTGCATAGACCGAGGATTTGCACTAGAAATCGCCTATGCTGAACGCCATCAAGATGATGACAACTACTCCATTACAGTTAAGGAGCCTAGACAAACCTTCCAGGGAAGTCTACAGCGCCAGGAGATAATGACATTCCTTATAGGACCCTTCGTCATTTCCTAAAGGTCCCAGAGAACCTCCTTCTTCATCTGTACAATATGAGTCTTGATAAGGTTGTACTCCTCCAGCCTGGACCACCAGCACCATTGTCCCCAAACCATACCAAGGAACGACAAAATTTCGGCCAACTTCTGCAAGGTTCCTCTACAACACCTCGGACTGTCTCCCATAAGCTATATGAATATATGCCAGGCCACCATCCAGCCCGAGAACTGTATTTCCTTCATTGACCTAAAGGCAGCTTTGACGTCGCTAACTGAAGCCTGATTCTAGATCAACCTGTCACCTTCTGCATGATCGGAAAACTTTTTACCTGGATACGGGCTACCTGGGGAATCGTCGTTCTCCGGGTGCTCTTCAAAGGCACCTTCAGCGACTATAAAGCCATTGAATTCGGCACTCATCAGGTCGGGGTACTCAGCCCTACTATTTAACGTCCTCATGCATTGTCTTATAGGTCCATTCTCGCCTGAACTCCCACACTGTCTACAACAGCCCATCACCGCCTTTCAATCTGCCCATCGGTGCAGCCTCATAATATCCACCGAGAAAACTCAAGTCTACCTCGCTGCTCCTCGTCAATTACCACAGCCCATTTCCTTAACGGTAATAACCGCGAGGTCTGTCAGCAATACGTGTACCTAGGTGCTCCAATTTCCCCCCACCACCCATCGAAGCACGGTTCACCCCTTGGTTCACTTTCTATCCGTATCAAAGAGCGGAAAAACTGCTGAAGTGGATCATCAACAGGTGTGGTGGCCTGTCGCCTGTCGCTCCCCATAGCCAACCTTCTGTACTGCCTATATGTGGTCGCTCATAGACTATCACGTCGTCCATCTATGCTCACTATCAGCCACCGTCTTATCACCTCCTGAAAGTTGCAATGTAGAATGCAACTCATCCTGACCTAGCCTGAGGAAAGACCTAGGTCTAACCAGTATCCAAGACAAAGTGAAAACATTAGTCACCACATTTGGAGGCAAAAGCTTAAGAGACCATCACATTTCTACGACCTCTCTGACCACTGCTAATGCCTTCGAAACCCGCCCCATTGACCGGACGAGGCAAGACGAGGATACGAAATTTTATTCAGATATTTTCTGATATGCTCCTAAATTTCAACATTCATATTCCTCAGAAAGATGACAGGCGATCGCCAGCACTTTGGGCCTTCACTCCACCGTCCCTACTATACACTGACACTAAAACAGATGACTATTAATACAGAAGATCAGTGAGGTTACAACAGTCACCCCAGAGGACTAAATCATCGTCTAGTAGGAGGGTTTCAGGGGTATGTACATTGAGGTCTGGCAAAATCTATATAAAATATACTAATTTCACCAGATTTAATTCATGATGTGATATAGATTTAATGTTATTTTTACAATATGAAAGTAGCTTCTCTCCAAGCACCAAACATGTTTTATTGCTATTCTATATTGAATGTAGTACCATTCTATATTCAGTGTCTCGGTAATGGTGGATATGAGTCGTTGGTGTGATAACTCATGGGTTATCTGGTGAGATAAAGTTTGAGAACCCCAAAGCGACGTCTCGCTACAGGATACTCTACGCTTGTCCGGCCTATTCCGGACTGACGTATGTTACCGAAGAATGAGTGGCCTATTGGATTGGGCGAGCACGAGGTGAACTATAGGGCATCCTGGACTAGGAGCGGAGTGGACTGGTGATCAGTGATTCTCTGGACTATAATCGATCACCTCACCTCACCCCTATGTAGACAGCCTCGCAAAATATGCCTGCACACTCCCTATCCCTGATAATGCTTCAACCATAACTACTGGTCGAGTTAAGACGCTCCTAAAGACAGCTGCTCTTCAAATCATAAACAAAGAACAAAATGAACAGCGAGGTACTAGTGTTAGTGTTCGCCACTATGATAAACACTGTGACACAATATTAATACACTAGTGTACCGTTATATCGATATAAATTATTTGCTCTATAAAACCACTACTTCTCTCACTCGTCTTGGTGCACTCTATGAGGTGAGAGTTCCACTGTCTCATTCCTTACACCCATTTGCAGTCAACTTTGACTAAAACTTAGGCAGCTGCCCTACGAGGCGAGAGTCAGTGTATATAGGACGGCAGTCCTTATGTTGGGGCGTAAATAAAGACCTAAACTAAACTAACTGAAAACTAATACAGCTTCAATTAGTTTTTCGTAACTTATAATGAAAAATAATGAAAACATCCGAAACTTTAAGCACTCAAGATCGATTTTTAGATAAAGCTAATTTTTGATACGTTTTCCTCAAAAAGACTCCTCAATGGTACAGATGAGGTTAGTTCTAATTATATGAAAATTACCAGATAAATGTTAATTTCTGATGATGCAAAATATAATTACCTCGATAATATAAACACGACTAATGTTCTTTCGGCAGGTCACAAGACCGGAACATGGAGCAGAGTTTATAAAAGAATAAGTGGAGGAGACGCAGCTCACATAGCTATTGGAACTTTGCTGTCCCAGAGTGTAAACAAACACCTTCCTGTAAGCAGCGCGAGTCGGGTGTTGGTGGCGGCTTGGTTGGTATTCGCTTTCATCGGGAGACGGCTTACCGCGGCAACCTCACCGCCGCCCCCACACTGCCCCACGTACCCGCCCAGACCAGAGACTCTAGAGCAACTCGTCAGGGTTGCAGATAAGTATCACACACAGAAAAATATATATATATATATATATATATATATATATATATATATATATATATATATATATATATATATATATATATGCCGGTCGGAATTCTGGACTTTAATTTCTCACTTGACTTGGCTTAAAAGATTATTAGATGGTAATTGCAGAAGTGCCTCTAGTGAAAT
>NW_024719865.1:12500-20000 GCF_018991925.1 Homarus americanus | reverse complement strand
CTCTCCCTTTTACCTCTTTTGTCTTCTTCCTCTCGTATTTCTATCCTCCCCTTTCTTCCCTTCCTCCATCTCCCTTTCCATCTTTTCTTTCTTCCCCTTTCCCTCTATTGCATTTCTCTCTTCTTATCTTCCATCATCTCTTTCTCCTCTCTTTTCCCCCTTCGTTTATACATCCTCCTTCTCAACCCCATCCACCTCCTCCTCTCCCATCGCTTGAATATCTTTATACCCTGCATCCCCTCCTCCCTCTCCCCCCTCCTTCCCTTCCTTCCTCCCTCCCTCCTTCCCATCCTCCTCCTCCCCTCCCTCAGTTGCCACCTTTGTTCTCCTGTCTGGGCAGGAAGCAAGACTTGCGACCCCTTCATTATATGGCCCCCCTCCCTCCCTCCTCCTCCTCCTCCCCTTTCGTACTCAACTACGGACCGTTAACCTCTGAGGGGAAGAGGTGGGATAAGAGAGGGAATGAGAGAGGGAAGGAAAGAGGAAGACAGGGGAGGAGAGAGGAGGTGTGTGTCTTCTCTACGTTCAGGTGTCGTGGATCATAAGTCAGCCTTAGGTCAACTCCTCACCGGGGACTGATGCAGAGAGAGAGAGAGAGAGAGAGAGAGAGAGAGAGAGAGAATAACTCTTAGCACCTCACCAAATATATCACCATTTACGCCACACTGGATTTGCGTAAACCCCACCCCGCCATGTTTCCGGGTTTGCGTAAACATAAACGAGATTGCGCGTTTACGGTTCACCCGATCGAGCGCGATACGTATTATTATTAGACCATGAGTGTGTGTGTGTGTGTGTGTGTGTGTGTGTGTGTGTGTGTGTGTGTTTGCGTCCGTGACAACTCGTATATAAGCGACTGTTTTGGCGTATGTATAGATATGTGTATATATATATATATATATATATATATATATATATATATATATATATATATATATATATATATATATATATATATATATATATATATGTCTGTATACTTTCTAGTTCATACGTGACTGTCAATGTCTGGGTACCTTACATACATACATACATACATACATACATACATACATACATGCATACATACACCCTTGTGACGCATGGACTAACACGCGTGCGTCAATTGCGTATAAGGTCACTGAATACCGGTACATTGCACTTCAGTGTTAAAATTTACGAGGATATTGCCAAAGGCTACGCCGCTTTCAATCACACGCACACACACACACACACACACACACACACACACACACACACACACACACACACACGAATTTGGCTCCCTATACAGCTGGCATGACGCTCCAACATCCACCAATCACAATCTGGAATTAAGCTTCCTCCTATTACGGTGACGCCACGAATACGTAACAGGTGTAATTAACCCCTCCCCTCACCCCTCTCCTATACCATTCCACCCCCACCCCCCAATCATGCGTGCACCATGTTGATCTCACGGAGTCTCCTCCCCTCCCTCCCTCCTGTTCCCTCTACTGCCCTCTCATCCGCAATCATGCATACTCCAATGGACAGTAGAGAATACTGTAATCTTCCCTCCACCTCCCCTCTTCCTCATCTCACCATCATCCCTCCTTTTCACCAAGCAATTCTCATCTTACCCCTCCTCCTCTCAAAACACCTCCCTTCAATTCCCCAACCATCTGTCCCATCTTACACTTCCCTCCCCAAACCCACTGGCCTCCCCTTCCCTCCACCTCTTGCTCCCCTCTCCCACCCTCCCATCTTCCTCCCCCCCAACTCCCCTTCACATTGGTCATTCGGTCGTAATCTCCTTAACTTAACCTGTTTGAGAGCTATAAATGAACCACCCTACCTTTCCTTCTCCCACTCAAGGTGTGCCCTCATTACCTGTCTTCGCCCTTCCCGCCCATCCCTTTCCCTCCTCTCCCGTACGACATTTTTACCCCTAGTACGATACTTTGTTTTTATTTTGGGGTTCCTTGTGTGCGATAATTCTTTCTTTTATATAGATTTTGATAATTTCTGCCAGGGAGTACGATATTTGGTATTACTTAGGTACCATTATTTTTTACTAAGTACAGGTTTTTTTATCACTACAGTGCAGAAGTTTGTGAGTATAGTGCTGATAATTCAATATGTTAAAATTACTCGTATCTACTCAATGGGTGGTGTAGCATAGGTAAAATAATTAAAATGGGAAAATTGTTAACAAGATGATATACATGGGTAGGTATTAACATAGGTAGATATATTAACATAGGTAGATATATTAACATAGGTATAATGTTAATACAAGCAAAATATTAACATGTGGGCGAGGTGAGATTGCCTAACTCCTGGTATTTTATCAATTATAACTTACCACCTAACGTTGGTGTGCACTTCTAAGAGGTCATATAAGGTTCACCAGTCACCTCTTGGCACTGACTGGTGTATGGCACCTAGACGTTGCATGTCCATCCGTTCAGTGGTTCCAGTGCCTCAGTGTTCCAGTGCCCCAGTGGTTCAGTGCCCCAGTGGTTCCAGTGCCCAGTGGTTTCCAGTGCTGTGGTTTAGTGCCTCAGTGGTTCAGTTTTGAGGTTCAGTGACCCAGCAAAGTTAGTTTTAAAATTTCAGTGGTTTATTTTCATTGGTTTCCATTGGCTCAGTGGTTCCATTTTAGTGCAGTAGCTCAGTGGTTCAATGGCCATTGGCTCAGCAGTGCCCCAGTGGTTCCAGTGCCCCCAAGTGCCCAAATGCCCATAGAAATGAAGAATGCTTTAAAACCTGAACCCTGAGGACGGTTTCATGCTTTTAGTGTATTTACAGGTTCAGGCACATTTGTACAAGGGGTTTATTCTTGTCCTTACCTCATTTCCCCCTCAAGTACTCTCTCTAAAGCCTAATCACAGAGCAGGCTACCTCCAACACCTCCAATAACGTGATGGGATTTAGTACAGATGTTCCCTCAACTCGATAACCAACATCAAGGTAGGGGTGGGGGAGGAACGGAGGTCTAGAGGAGGAGGAGGGAGCAGTTCTGAGACAGCAAATAATGTGGGACTAAGCACACCACCTTGGTAGTGCAAAACTTTCTGGGCGCTGCTTTTTCTTCTAGGCTGGGAGTCAAGCCACCTCAGGTACACAGCTACCTGTGTGTGTGTGTGTGTGTGTGTGTGTGTGTGTGTGTGTGTGTGTATTGGTGTGGGGTGTGGGTGAAATTTGGAGTGTGGAAATGGGTGGGCAGGTAGAAGTTTTCCTATCGTAAAAGCTAGGCAGGGTGCATTTGAGTGTTGTTAGGCGTTTGGTGTGATCCCCTCCTTCCTTCCTCCTACTTCCCCTCCACCCATCCAGCTCTCCTCCTTTCCTAGAGGCTGTCTCTCTTAAGTCCAATAATTTCCAGTTTGTGGTACACAGCCTTCTTATTGTTGCTCTGAGAAAACATCTAAGCTGAAACGCCACTAACCCACAGAGAATGGCAGCCAGGACAGTGTAATATTTCCCTAACTTATTAATCTCGTAGCTACATATAAGTATCTCATTCCCAGTTAAGAAGATGTTAAGTTAGATGATTAGATAAAATGTTCACAATCTTATCAAGCTACTAACAAGAGGGTTATTTTAAGCATCTTACTTTAGGTGATGTTATGGTTCTAGTAGGTGGGTAGTGGGGTTTGATGATGGGGTATAGTGATGATGGTGGTGGTCTCACTCTGGTAGTGGGGTGGTGATGATGGGGTAAGTGGTGGTGGTGACCATGGGTAGTGGGGGTGGTGGTGATGGGGTTATAATGATGGTGGTGGTCTCATGGAGTGGGTGGGAATAGTGGTGGTATAGTGATGATGGTGGTGGTCTCATGGGTATAGTGGGGGTGGTGATGATGGTGGTGGTCTCATGGGTAGTAGGGGTGGTGATGATGGGGGTATAGTGATGGTGGTGGTCTCATGGGTAGTGGGGGTGGTGGTGTAGTAGTCATGGTGTGGGGTTGACTGGTGGGGTATGTGATGGGTGGTGGTGGTGATGGTGGGGTATAGTGATGATGGTGGTGGTCTCATGGTGGTGGGGTGGTGATGATGGGGTATAGTGATGATGGTGGTGGTCATGGGGAGTATAGTGGGTGATGTGGGGTGGGGATGTGATGATGGTGGTGGTCTCAATTAGTGGGTGTGGGTGATGGTGTGGTCATGTAGATGATGGTGGAGTTAGTGATGGGTATTGGTGGTGATGGTGGTAGTTCTGAGTGGTGGTGGTGGTGATGTCTCATGGGTAGTAGGGGTGGTGATGGTGGGGTTATGTGATGGTGTGGTGGTCTCATGGGTGGTGGGGTGGTGATGGTGGGAGTATAGTGATGATGGTGGTGGTCTCATGGGTGTGGGGGTGTGTGATGGGGTATAGTGATGATGGTGGTGGTCTCATGGTGGCGGGGTGGTGATGGTGGTGGTCTCTTGGTGTGGGGGTGGTGATGGTGGGGTTAGTGATTGTTGGTGGTGGTCTCATGGTGGGGTGGTGATGATGGGGTATAGTGATGGTGGGTCTCTCATGGGTGGAAGTGGGTGGTGATGGTGGGGTATAGTGATGATGGTGGGTGGTCTCATGGGTAGTGGGGGTGGTGATGGTGGGGTATAGTGATGATGGTGGTGGTCTCATGGGTGAAGTGGGGTGGTGATGGTGGGGGGTATAGTGATGATGGTGTGTGGTCTCATGGGTATGGGGAATGTGAAGTGGTGGTGGTCTCATGGGTAGTAGGTTGGTGATATGGTGGTGGTCTCATGGGTGGTGGGGTGGTGATGTGGGGGTGATGATGGTGGGTGGTCTCATGGGTGAGTGGGGGTGGTGATGGTGGGGTATAGTGATGATGGTGGGTGGTCTCAGTGAGTGGGGTGGTGATGATGGTGGTCTCATGGCATCAGTAACACTCACTGGTCACTGGTGGTCATGAAAGGTCTCACCATTAGTTACACACCCACCACTTGAGAATTAAACAACAAAACAAGACAAGACAGGGTACAGTATTTTCCCAGCGTATAACCCAATAAGAAACCAGCCACGAGTCGTTATTTCTGTAATGAGATGTGTTTATTACAGAGTGTTTGGAGGGGGGACTCAGGGTGAATGTTGAGATATGTATTGAGTCTCTCCTTTAATGACCGCCTGAGTGAATGGTGTGAGAGAGAGAGACCAGGATAAATGCTGAGAGAAAGAAGAGAGGAGACAGGCTGAGAAAGAGAGAGACGGGCTGAGATAGAGAAAGAAAAGAAAGAAAGAAAAGAAAGAAAGAAAGAAGAAAGAAAGAAAGAAAGAAAGGAAGGAAGGAAGGAAGGAAGATAGAGATATGACGACTCTCTTGCTGAATGAAATTAATGGAAAAGAGAAAGACACACACACACACACACACACACACACACACACACACACACACACACACACACACACACACACAAAGTTGGGGAAAGACGAGACAATAAGAGAGGGAGGTAAGGAAGCCAAACAGAGAGAAAAGAAAAGAGTGAGAGATAGAAGAAAATAGAAAGAGAAGGAAGGTGAGAGTGAATGAAAAGACCCCAGAGACCTGTGTTGTGGGTCTGATGTGTGTTTGAATGTCAATGTTTGAATGTGTGCTCAGTTTGAATGTATGTGTCTGAATGTGTTGTGTGGTGTAGTGTGTGTGTGTCTGAATGTGTGTTTGTCTGAATGTGTGTTTGTCTGAATGTGTGTTTGTCTGAATGTTTGTCTCAATGTGTTTGTCTAGATGTGTTGTGTGTCTGAATGTGTTTGTTTGTCTGAATGTGTGTTTGTCTGAATGTCATGTGTAATGTGTTTGTCTGAATTGTCTGAATGTGTTGTTTGTCTGAATGTGTTTGTCTCAATGTGTTTGTCTGAATGTGTTGTGTGTCTGCAGATGTGTCTGATGATGTTTGTCTCAATGTGTTTGTCTGAATGTGTTGTGTGTCTGAATGTGTTTTTGTCTGAATGTGTGTTTGTCTGAATGTGTGTGCTATTGTATCCTGAATGTGTTTTAATGTTAGTGTGTTTGTATGTTCTGGTATGTCTGAATTTGTTTTATGTATATGTTTTGTCTGGATGTGTGTTTGTCTGAATGTGTGTTTGTCTGAATGTGTGTTTGGTCTCAATGTGTTTGTCTAAGTGTGTTGTCGTGTGTGTTTTGTTCTGAATGTGTTGTGTGTCTAATGTGTTGTGTGTCTGAATGTGTGTTTGTCTGAATGTGTGTTTGTCTGAATGTGTGTTTTGTCTCGAATGTGTTTGTCTCAATATGTGTTTGTCTGAATGTGTTGTATGTCTGAATGTGTGTTTGTCTGAATGTGTTTGTAGTGTGTTTTGTCTAATGTGTTTGTCTGAATGTGTTTGTCTGATTGTCAATGTGTTTGTCTGATGTGTTTTGTCTGAATGTGTTGTGTGTGAATGTGTGTTTGTCTGAATGTGTGTTTGTCTGAATGTGTGTTTGTCTCAATGTGTTGTCTCAATGTGTTGTGTGTCTGAATGTGTTGTTTGTCTGAATGTGTGTTTGTCTGAATGTGTGTTTGTCTCAATGTGTTTGTGTCTGAATGTGTTGTTGTGTCTGAATGTGTGTTTGTCTCAATTGTGTTTGTCTGAATGTGTTGTGTGTTCTGAATGTGTGTTTGTCTGAATGTGTGTTTGTCTGAATGTGTGTTTGTCTCAATGTGTTTGTCTCAATGTGTTGTGTGTCTGAATGTGTGTTTTGTCTGAATGTGTGTTTGTCTGAATGTGTGTTTGTCTCAATGTGTGTGTCTGAATGTGTTGTATGTCTGAATGTGTGTTTGTCTGAATGTGTGTTTGTCTGAATGTGTTGTGTGTCTGAATGTGTGTTTGTCTGAATGTGTGTTTGTCTGAATGTGTGTGTTTGTCTCAATGTTTCTCAATGTTTGTGTGTCTGAATGTGTGTGTTTGTCTGAATGTGTGTTTTGTCTCAATGTGTTTGTCTGATGTTGTATGTCTGAATGTGTGTTTGTCTGAATGTGTGTTTGTCTGTTTGTTGAATGTGTGTCTCAATGTGTTTGTCTAGATGTGTTTGTGTGTCTGAATGTGTGTGTTTGTCTGAATGTGTGTTTGTCTGAATGTGTGTTTGTCTGAATGTGTGTTTGTCTCAATGTTGTGTTGTTTTGTCTGAATGTGTGTTTGTCTGAATGTGTGTTTGTCTCAATATGTGTTTGTCTAAGTAATGTGTTGTGTCTGAATGTGTGTTTGTCTGAATGTGTGTTTGTCTGAATGTGTGTTTGTCTCAATGTGTTTGTCTCAATGTGTTGTGTGTCCAGATGGGTTTGTCTGAATGTGTGTTTGTCGAAGTGTGTTAATGTGTTTCTGAATGTGTTGTATGCTGAATTGTGTTTGTCTGAATTGTTGTTTGTCTGAATGTCTGTTTGTCTCAATATGTGTGTGTCTGAATATTTGTTTGTTCTGAATGTGTGTTTTGTCTAAGTTTGTGTTTGTCCGAATGTGTGGTTGTCTGAATGTGTTTGTCTTGTGTGTCTGATGTGTTTGTTGTCTTATGTGTTGTTTGTCAATGTGTTGTCTGAATGT
>NW_024719865.1:0-7500 GCF_018991925.1 Homarus americanus | reverse complement strand
GCTCCCAAGCTGTACGTGACTCATTATCCAATCACAGCTAGAGCCCCCATTTACACCTGACTCATTAACCAATCACAGCTAGAGCCCCTATTTACACCTGACTCATTAACCAACCACAGTTAAGGTGTCCCATTTTACACCTGACTCATTAACCAATCAGGAGTCAGTAGGATGACGCCCCCGCATATAAACACCCCGCCATTACACTCCCCACCTGCTGGTACTCAGGTAATTGCAAGATTCATTTCGTCAGGTAGCGGCATAATTTTTTCCTGGGAATAATTAAGTTATTAAGGGACACCATTTTTAACCCCTTAATAATGACTTAACCCTGTTAGTACGATGATTAACCTTTAATTACGATGACTTGACCTCTAAGTCTTCGTATTCAAGGTTAAGTCATCGTAATAAAGGCCAAGTTATCGTACCAAGGGGTCAAGTTATCGTACCGAAGGTGTTAAGACATCGCAATCATAGGGTTGAGTTGTCGTACCAATTGATTAAAATTGCACTCAAAGGGTTAAGATGTATATGGCTCCATTTATGAATAACTAATTATGTATGCAAATATTCCCCACACCTCTTAATTACCTGTCAACAAACACCTTGTCACCTTCCTTCAGCGAGCTTCTTCACATATTTCCTAATTACTCTGTTTTATCAGTTCTTTTCTATGTCCGTACAGTCATTCGTATACTATGGGGAGGTGAGGTATTTGACGGAATATTTGGTTGATTGTTTAATATTGGCAAGATTCAGTGCAGGATCTCTCTCTAACATACACCACACACACACACACACACACACACACACACACACACACACACACACACACACACACACACACACACACACATCACAACACAACACACTACACTATATACTCAGAAAGTCCATCAGTTCAGTAAACACGCCGTTAAGTTACAGACCACACCCTTGAAACGCTCATAATCGCCAGGAATCTCGGCACACTCGTCCATCACTGATCTCCCAGACTGCATCATCAATAAACGCCGTAATCCTGTCGAAATCCTGCCAAAGCTTCGCTGTATCGGACCCAATGAGCGACTGATCTTCTTAAACTTGGGGTCGGGTACCTGTATTAATCTGATGCGATCCCTCACCTTACTCAGTCATTAACGTCATCAAGTCGATTCCCAGGTGTTATGATTCTGGGTTTGGTTATTATTATTATTATTATTAGTAGTAGTAGTAGTAGTAGTATTGATAATTAGTAAACCGGGTTATTTGATAATTAATTCAGGTGTGATGAAGTGAACAGGTTAATTAGTCTTAATTTCTCCTCTTCCTTAGCTAAAATAATTCTAAAAGTTTTCAATCTCCTTCCCCCTCTTCCTTTCTCTCCATACTTCCTTTCTTCCCTCCCACTTTCATTCCTCCTCTTTCCTTCCTTCCTTCTACCCTCTATAGAGAACCCACCACGAAAAACCCTCCCACCTCACAACACCTCCATATATCACCTCGCCAACCACCTGTCATACAAGAGACCTGGAGATTCTCAAGACACGAAAATATCCAAGTCGATTTTTTCCTCCTTGTAGCTGGGAACTGAGACCTTACCTGACCGACTCCACCTGGACTCACCTGGACTCACCTGTATATGATTCAAAAGATGGAGGTTAAGATGGCGTCGGAGGTTGTGACTATACCTGACTGAATGACTGACTCAATCTCAGGTGTGACTCACTATAGCAGATCCTAGCCACAGCCATAGACCCCAGCTCACAGCCACAGATCCTAGCTCACAACCATAGACCCTAGCTCACAACCAGATCCTAGCTCACAGCCATAGATCCTAGCTCACAGCCATAGACCCTAGCTCACAACCATAGATCCTAGCTCACAACCATAGACCCTAGCTCACAAACCATAGACCCTAGCTCACAACCATAGATCCTAGCTCACAAACTCAGATCCTAGCTCACAACCTAGATCCTAGCTCACAACCATAGATCCTAGCTCCCACAGCTTCACAGATCCTAGCTCACAACCTGGCTCCTAGCTCCTGACCATGCTCCTAGCTCCAGACCATAGTCCTGAACCACAGCCACCAGTCCTGCTCCAGACCACTGCTCCTAGCTCACAACCATAGCCCTAGCTCACAGCTACTGTCCAGCTCAGAACCATAGATCCTAGCTCCAAACCATAGATCCTAGCTCCTAACCACAGATCCTAGCTCAGCCATGGAATTCTGGCTCCACAACCATAGCTCCTAGCTCACAAACCATAGATCCTAGCTCACAACCATAGATCTAGCTCACAACCAGGTTGTTCATGGCTCTGGCTCACAGACAGTGGCTCTGGCTCAAAGCCATAGATCACAGCTCCTTCATAGATCCTGGCTCTGTGAAACCATAGAGGGTGGTTTGGGGTTGGTGTGGGTCACAGCTCACATGCTATGTCTGCTAGCTCACAGCCATAGGTCCTGGCCTCACATTATAGTCCTGGTTTTGGATCCTGGCTCGGCATACATAGATCCTGGCTCACAACCAGGTCCTGGCTCACAGCTATAGTCCTAGCCTAACCATAGATCCTAGCTCACAACCATAGATCTGTTGGTGGTCTGGCTCACAACCATAGATCCTGGCTCACAACCATGGTCTTAGCTCTGGATCTATAGATCCTAGCTCAGCCATAGGTCCTGGCTCCACAGCCATGGTCACAGCTCACAGCTTGCAGATCCTGGCTGCAGCCGCAGACCTGGCTCCACGGCCACATAGACCTGGCTCACAGCATGCATAGATCCTGGCTCACAGCCATGGAGTCTACAGCTCACAGCCATAGATCCTGGCACCTACAGCCCATGGCTCTGGCTCACAGCTTGTAAACCACCAACTCCACAGCATAGATCCTGGCTCCCACAGCTGCAGGTCCTGGCTCACAGCTTCATGGGTCCTGGCTCCAGCCACTGGCTCCTGGCTCGGCCATGGCTCCTAGCTCACAACCATAGATCCTGGCTCCCACAATAACATCTGGCTCACAGCCATAGATCCTGGCTCACAACCATAGATCCACCAAGCTCACAGCTAAAACCTGGCTCACAACCATAGCTCCCTAGCTCACAACCCATAGATCCCTATGGCCTCACAACCATGGCTCCTAGCTCCTGACCATAGATCTAGCTCACAACTTTCATGGGTCCCTAGCTCCCACAGCTCCACTTGGGTCCTGGCTCCCAGCCATGGGTCCTGGCTCACAACCATAGATCTAGCTCCTGACAGACCTGGCTCACAGCCATAGATCCTGGCTCATCTCAGATCCTGGCTCACAGTCCCTGGCTCAAGCCATAGTCCTAGCTCCTGACGCCATAGATCCTGGCGCTCCCACAACCATAGATCCTAGCTCACAACCGCAGGTCTGGCTCACCATGCATAGATCCTGGCTCACAACCACCAGATCCTGGCTCACAACCATGGTCCCTGGCTCCACAACCATAGATCCTGGCTCACCTTCACCAGATCCTAACTCAGCCACCAGGTCCCTGGCTCACAACCACGTCCTAGCTCACAACCATAGACCCTAGCTCACAACCCATAGATCCTAGCTCACAACCATAGATCCTAGCTCCTGACCATAGATCTAGCTCAACATGAATCCTGGCTCCTGGCCATAGATCCAGCTCCCAACCATAGATCCTAGCTCCACAACCATGGATCCTAGCTCCATGACCACTGCAGTCCTGGCTCCTGACCATGGCTCCTAGCCTCACAACCATGGCTCTAGCTCACAACCATGGCTCCTGGCTCCTGACCGCAGATCCTGGCTATCTGTAAGACATCTCAACACACGGATCGGCATGCATCCAAGCTCTAATACAACTCATCCTGGCTCCTCCCTGGCTCACCACTGGGACCCACAATGCATCCCAGCTCACTCCTTGACAATATGAATTCCACATTCTTAATTTCTCTCCCAGTTTCTAAATGAGGCCTCACCCAGTGGCCCAATGTTTATAATTTATAATGGCTTCTCTGCCTCTACTAACCTGCTTCCTGACTGCTACACTCCTGCTACACAGATTCACTCTGCTTCATATGCCTGTTCCCCCACCCCACCCTCTGGGTTCTTCCTGGTATCTTTTAACGGCTAATTACTGCCTGCTAACTGGCGTGCTGAATGTATTATATTCTTCATAACCTACGCGTCTCCCCTGCTTTAACTTCCTCTTCATCCTGCTTATTACACTTGTTTTCCATCTTTATTTGTTTTTGTGTGTTTCTACATTAGTTATTTTATTATCATACTTGGCTATTTCTTTTCATTCTCATTATATAATTAGTTCTAATGTTTTTTTTGACTTGTTTAATCTATTTATCTCTATCTTATTTATCTTTCTAATTACTGTATCTGTTACGTAATTTCTATTCACGTAATATATTTTGACTTCTTCCTAATTCTTCCTTTTTACATTCTACATTTCTCTTAACTTCTATATGTAGTTTTGTCCATTTTCGCTTCTGTTTCTTTTTTATTTTTTTACTTTTTTTTCATTTTTTAACCTTTGTTTCTTCTGTATTTGTAACTTGATCATTTTTCCCCATTATTTTTTCCTCCTGAATCTCTCACCTCTTTTTCTCTCCTTTATTCATCTTATTGTGACTATTCTCCAACTCCTAATTTGCCAAGACTTCTCAGATAAAAGACTAAAATAGAAGTTTCAATATGAAATAACCCTAAAAGCCACTTCAAGCCTTACTAGCCTACTTCAACCCTATCAGGTAATAATTATTTTCCCTCATTTAAACTACAAATATTCCGCGCAAAATCAATAAAACACCAAAAACGCAATTACTTAAAAAAAAAACAAATAATTACTTGCGCCACTCTTATTCACTATCCTCCAAAAAATTACTTCCAGGTACGTCTTTGATTATTAAATACACGTATACACCAACTCCCCAAAAATAGCCTTGCATTCTTTTAATAATACTGTAAGATAAAATACCAGGAATATTTACAAAATAATATTTAAATTTGTACTATTGTAATGTTGGTGTAATCCCATTTTATTACTGGCGACTTTCGGAGCTCTGTTCTAACAGAGGTGTTACAGTATATATATTGTCTGTGTTATATATACAAGCAGTGGTAAGAGTAGGTACATATATGCATTTATATATGTCTGAATAGTAAGTGGTAATATATATTTCTATGTCTGAATAGTAAAAGTGGAGTAAATGTATGCATTTCATATGTCTGAATAGTGATAAGTATGGGTAAATATATATATTTTCTATGTCTGAATAGTGATAAGAGTGGCCAAATATGTCTGTTTCTATGTCTGAATATGGTGATAAAGTGAGTAAATGTATCTGTTTCTATGTCTAGATATGTAGTGATAAAAGGTAGGTAAATGTGTCTGTTTATGTCTGAATGGTGATAGTGGAAGTAATATGTCTGTTCTGTCTCTGAATAGTGATAAAGTGGGTAAATATATACTGTTACTATGTCTGAATGGTAAAAGTGGGTACGTGTATGCTGTTTCTATGTCTGAATAATTTTGATAAAGGTAGGTAAATATGTCTGTTCTCAATACAGATAGTGATAAAGTAGGTAAGCCCATGCGACTTCTATATACAGATCAGTGATAAGAGTAGGTAAATATATCTGTTTCTATATCTGAATAATAGTGATAAAGTACAGGTAAATATGTGTTTTTCCTATGTCACGGATAATTAAAATTGGGTAAATGTCATGCATTTTTAATGTCCTGAATGGTAAGAGTGGGTAGATTACATACTGTTTCTGTGTCTGATTAGTGATAAAAGTGGGTAAATGGTAATGCTATTTCTGTGTCCTATGAATACTATGAGCTGATAAAAGTGGGTAAGTAATATGCTGTTTCTATGTCTGAATATGGTGATAAAAGTGGGTAGAACATGTAATATCTCTATCTCTGGTAGGTGATATGCTTACCATCTCTACCCTCTCTCTAAATCACCAGTATCTCAGCTGTCTGATCATCACTGTTCTCCCCACACCTAAAAGGAAGCTTAGTTTGGGTCCTAATTTGCTTGTCCTGAGTCATACACCGTCTCTCTGTTCCCCACAAGCTTGATTCCCGTCAATAATTCTCGCTCAGTCTCCTTCTTCCAAATCCAATCTCGTCCTTAAACATATTTTTTCCCCCCAGTACAAGCAATGAATTTTATCTATTTTTTTGTCGTTAATTGGTGGGAGCTAATTCGATTGTGGTTGTGAGATAGGGAAAAAAAGTGTAGAATTGGGTGAAAACGAACTAAACTGGTTGTGGCCAATGCGTCGGTGGCAAACAAAAAAGTGATTGGTGATGGTTGATACATTCAATTAAATTGTAATGTCCTGTTGAAATTACCTTGAAAGACAGATCGTAGTTGTTTAAATGTTTCATTATTATTCTATTACCTGCTGTGTTTACTTGTTTTTTTGATGCAATTCATTTGGGGGTAAACTACACTATTTTCCTAGAAGAGTTATGACACCATTAATTCTGGGTTATTGAAGTATTAGAAAACATTATTATTTCAACTATAATCACACATATTTGATTTTATTTTTCACAGAAGCTAACGTCATCACCATTCATCGCCCGGTGTAACTAACCAACATGGAAATGACGTCTTTTACAGTACGTGTTGAACGATTTCAAGTCTTAACCAAGAGAGACGGCTCACTACACAGACCTCTGGCTCATCAGTGTTGACCTGGGCTGGAAATGACGCTCCTTATGTGCGTGGGTGAGAAGAGGGCGTAATTGTATGTGTGTGTGGCTAATATCGTGTGTGTGTGTGTATGTGACGGAATATTGCATTTTAATACTAAGGTCGTGTTTTTTTTATGAGTATGTGTTAGTATGCATATGGTTGGCTGTGTGTTCCTTACATGCACCTGTGTGTGTGTGTAGGCAGAGAGAGAGAGAGACTCAGGAACGCTAACACTAAGCCTTCCCAGCCTTCCTTATACAGACAAGTCTAGGCTCCTTCACAATATCCTATCATCATGACACTCAAATTATGTCGCGTCCTTTCTGGGGGCGTCAACACTACCGTCTCCCGCGCATTAGCTGTGAGTGGAAAACCTCCAGGGGCGTCCATAAGGGAAGAGCAGTGTTGGCGTTCATGAGTCTCTCTCACTCTCTCTCTCTCTGGAAACACACACACACAGGCGTAGACACACACACAACCATGCATACTAACACATACTCATAAAGCTTACAGACCTTGTGTGCAAATGCATTCCGTCACACCACACACACACACACACATACACCACCCCCCTCACCCCACGCACATAAGGAGCGTCACCAGCCCGTGTCAACACTGATGAGCCAGGGGGTCTGTGCAAGGGAGCCGTCTCTTATTACACTAAATCGTTCACTTACGTACTGTAAAAAGGCGTCATTCATATTTAGTTAGTTACGTAGACGTCACTGGGTGATGACGTTAGCTTCTGAAATTTGGAAAAATAAAACTGCGTGTGTGTGATTATAGTTGAAATACC